>NC_046975.1:8199993-8422493 GCF_009769545.1 Cyclopterus lumpus | reverse complement strand
CAATGTGTCAATACAATCTCAGTCATGTGTTCAGCCGCTCACACAGAGACTAACTCGGGCTCAGTGTTGCTCTTTTACACCGCCTGTCATGCTGAAGGAAACAGTTTCCGTCAGGAGTGATGTCGACCGTGCGCAGGTTTATTCCAGTAATAACACACATCAGGAGATGTTTCCCTTACTGTCGTTCAGGGGGCATTGGCGCCTTCGCGGCCTCCTGCATGCCGGCTTCAGTGCACAGGAAGGCCAGCTTCCTGTTTTTCTGCCCCATCAGTGTGGAGGACAAAAGCACAACGCAGGACTGACACACAAGCACAATCAGCACCCGGCACACGTCAGGCCCCCAGGGCACCCACTTACATCGTGTCCCACCCACACACACATACACACACACCCTGATTACGATGGCTCATTTAAGTAAATCATTATCCAAACTGTTCACAGTCAGCTTTGACTCATGGTCAATTAACACATATACTGTACATTTAAAATAACTGGGATCCAGGACACTCTGGCACGTTGTATTCAATTTACCTCATCTAAGCAACATTGGGAACTCATTACATACATATAAAATATGGTGCATGCGGCCTTATGTTTACTGGACAGTGAATGGGTGGAAGAACAAATAGGTTACACGGTACAAACTTTCTCTCTCCTTGCCGCCCTACAATGAAGGAAAGCCACACGTTAGCTTTAAAAAGCTCTCTGTTGGAACTGAGTGAGTGAGTAAAGCAGATTAAAGGACAAAGAGAGAACATCTTGTACAACCATTGAGCTCCAGAACCAAAGAGGTAAGAGACTGTGCAGGCAGCAGAGAGAGAGAGAGAGAGGAGAGGGAGAGAGAGAGAGAGAGAGACAGGCGCCTCACATCCCCCCATTGTCCAGTTTCCTCAAGGATTCAGAACCACAGCTTGCTCAGGTCATGTGACAAGACAGTTTATGTTTATAGATATATGTATAATTGTATCGACAAGACATTACAAGAGCATCAGAGTTTTTACCACTGCTTTTTGTACCTGTAGTGTTGACTTTTGTTGCATCAATTGCCTTTAAACATGATTTGACCATGACTGTCTGGCAAACGGTGGATGGGTGTTTCACATTTTAGGTGGAGATCTCCCCTCTTTGACACCACTGAAACCCATTGAATGCAAACACACCACTGAGTCAGAATGCGCAACAGTTCTGCTATTAATAATCATGCGAGTCAAAGTCATAATGTGTGGCATACATTTAAAGGTCAGTCAGAGTCAGGTGACTACTAAGATTCCACACACACAAACACAGCGGAGTAAATCCGTCACCAGTTTCGCAATTAACCTCGATTACTCGACAGCAGCTCCGCCGGAGATAATCCAATTAACAGATTTGCTTACGTCGACTTTCCAGGAGAGGGCGGTGTCCTGACAGTTTTAGCCACAAAGCCCAGCCTGGCTCTGCACAACACACCAACAAGTCTCCGCTTCACAAAGGCTCTTTACATCAGTTTGTTTCACGGAGTCTGTGCAGTTGTCTCGTGTTATCCTGAGGCCTATTGTTCAGATGAACAATATTAATTAAAAACGCTTCAGACATGGAGGATCTCTGTCTCACTTCGTGTGTGAAGATGAATTAAGACTAATGACTTTGTATTGTAACACTTAACACTTCTTGCAGTGTGCTTCGGGCTCCAGCATCCCCAAAGCCTTCATGTGCGGCCGAGTGACGTCGCTTAACGCAGAATATTGAGAGAGCAGTCAAGTCACCAAAAGAGAGGCAGAGCGATACCGGAAATGAGGCTACTTTACTTTCACAATAAAACCATACGTAAAAACACTTTTATGAAAGGACACCGCTTATGACAGGGAGCTACGATAAATGTTTAAGTTCAGTGTATTTGGTGTGTGCTAATTTCACATTTTTAATCTCTTAAATAACAATTCTTACAGATATTTTTTAAGCAATCACACGGACGTCATCTATTCAAATCTACAAAATGTGAATGGGGTGTTTAAAGAGGTTTAGTTTAGGATTTTTAAAAATCCTTTGTTTTTAACCTTAATAACAGCATACCATAATGATTAATGGATGGCTAGATACTGAAAAGCACATAGTCCTTAAGATGTACCTAATGCTATGTTTAAGAGATTTTAAAAATGAAGTTTGTTTAGAGTGGTCAGTTTTTTGGGGGATGATTCGTCAAATTGATTTGATCAAAAGAATGTGAAAAATAAGTAAAAACTCATGTAAAATCCACTATAATAATAATAATAATAATAATAATTGTAAATGTCTTCTAAAAAGATGTGGGTATGTTTCCACCTCTTCAGAATGATGGACAAGTTGAGGTGAGAACTCCCAATCATTTATATCATTGTTGTAATTTGAACGCTTGGACCCAGAAAAGGTCAGTGCCTTGAAACTCCCTTTGTTAATTTATTTTGAAAGCAAAGACCGGAACCGGAGTGCTGTGGCTGCCTGGGCGCTGTGGGAGAGGCGCACGGTGACAGCAGCAGCCAGGGAGAGCGCGGCGGAGCTGGATTCAGCCAGGAGCGAAAATGTGAAGGTGGAAACCCGACTGAGCAGCATTGGGTTGCAACTGACGCCTGTTTCTGTGAGGAAAGAAGAACAAGAAGAAGAAGAAGAAGAAAAAAAACAAAACACAGCCGACATTCCAACACAGCAAGAACAGGAGCTCTGTTTTGGGATTATTAACCACTGGAAATAACCTCCGTTATTTTATTTTTATCATACATTTTTTTGTACCCTTCTTTTTCTGGCTCTGTCCACCTTGTCAAAATTAGACTGGAAGCGGTGCTGCGCTGTGTGAGGAGCATCATTTACGTACACCGGATACTCCATTTGTCTAAAATTACACATTTTGGAAGGAGTAAACTGCCCCGTGAAGGTCTCCTCTCGCTTCATGGGATTGTTCTCGACGGAGAGGCTTTGTTTTCAATAAGAACAACAGTGGGCATCATGAGTTCCAGTGGTAAGTCCATTCCTGCGCGCTTTACTTGAAGCACCTGCGTGTGAGCGCAGAACTATTGAACAATGGGGGTTTATATGAGATGGAAGAGAAAGTGACAACTGAAGTAAGGTTGATATCAAAGCGCACCCAATGTAATTCCACTTCACCTCAATATACCACACATGGCATTTGATTTATATAAACTAATATAAGAACACATCTCTTGTTATGATGTGTTCAAATCATCTTATATACGCTTGGAGCCCGTTTAGAGAGGACAGGAGAGCTAAGTATATGTGGAGGTCAAAGTATCCATCATCCTAGATGAGCATTTTTTGGGATTCTTCATCCACACAACAGCTGTTGCTTGGTCCCTCCCAATATCTGCTCCCCTCCTCTGTCACTCTTCTTTCATCTTCTTCCCTCCTTCCTGGTCCTCTTTTCCACCACCAGCAGCAGCAGTACGTTTGACCTCTCGTGAGACACCTCCCAGGCTTTCAGCTGTTGCCTCTTTGCAAAAGCTCAGGAAGCAGGAAACCCTCGAGCTGGAGGTTTCTGACCTGACCGCTGTCGGTCTCATGGAGTTCAGTCCGCTGTGATGCAGCACATACAAATAAGTCTGGTAGCCCGAGGGGCTTCGTTCATGCTCACCATGGACCGGCCCGCAGCCTGCCATGATGCTAAGCTGACCTTGTATCAGCTGACTGTGACCTGATCCTCTGTCAGCTGAATCAGGGCTTTCCCCCTGTAGGGCTGGCTGGTCAGCTGTGTGAGCATGTAGCACGCCTGTATGCGTGCCTCCACTTTGTTGTGTTACCGCCGGCTGATTCACAACGGGCGGATCTCCGAGGGAAGATTTAAAAGAAATGCTCCCCCTAGCCTTGACCCTTGGCTGTCAGTAAGGCCAGGTACTCCGTTAAGTACCCCCCCCACCCAGCCCCTGTCCTCTGTGTCTACAGGAGGAAACGGGTATTACTGCATCATTCATAATCTAGCCTGTCATTGTGTGCCCCTACATTATTCATCAGGTGCTCTTAACCCTCTGGTACCGAGGCTCGCCTGCGTTGCCAGTTCCCGTGCCCTGCGTGCCGGAGTGGTGTCGCACCGCCACGCTCCCTGAGGAAATGTGTAGAATTCTTTTGTTAAGCTTCAAAATGTTTTTTTCTCAGCTGACACCGAGGAGGAGGAGGGGCTGGGGGGCAGCAGGAGGGCGTGCAATACAGCTTGTGGAGAGCTGTCTCACCAGCTTGTGATTTCAAGGCATGTGCTTCAACTGGAGATGTACACAAACCTGTGCTTGTAACGTTTGACTGTGAGCACGTGTGTCAGCACGGTCACGCCTGGCAGACTGTGGTGTGCCATGTCTGTACTCTGGCCTCTGAGGCACAGGAACACAGCACAGCTCCCTCAAGTTAGTCAAACATATGCCGCCCTCTGACTCTCAGCACACTTAAGGGCGAAGGGGCCTGTCGGGCTGTGCTTGTGGTGCACTGTTTTATTCCGCTGCACGTGATAACCCAGAGGACGACAACACACAGCTCCGGCTGTCTGTCCTCCATCTTCTGGCCTTCTGTCACTCTGTCTGGTCCGACTCCTCCTTTCTGCCTGCCTGGCATTTGAGGCAGGACTGTGGATGCAGCAGGTCAGTTTCAGGCGGAAAGAACTTTGGCTTCACATACTTATGCTTCATATAATAAGTATTCCCGCAGAGTAAAGTTGTACAGTTTGTGTGTTTCAGCGGAGCGATAAAACACATGTTGATCAATACTCTCATCATTAAGCACCGGACTTGGACGGATCTGCAGAGCCGTGCATCGCAGAGCCGTGCATCACAGAGCCATGCATCGCAGAACCGTGCATCACTCTCCTTCCCTCTCGTTCTCTTCCGTAAAACAGAGAGTTCTCAAGTAGATGAAATACAAAATTCAAAAAGGCGTGTCTGTGTCTCATGCCACCGCATGATTGAGACTTATGGTTTGAATGCATGACAAGAATTAACGGCAGCTTCCGTGGAAGAATTGTCCTTTTTGTAGTGTGTTGTAATAAGCAGTGCACTGAATTGTCTTTTTGGCCGGCTAGCAGTGACGTTCCATGAGT
This sequence comes from Cyclopterus lumpus, assembly GCF_009769545.1. Taxonomy (NCBI): domain Eukaryota; kingdom Metazoa; phylum Chordata; class Actinopteri; order Perciformes; family Cyclopteridae; genus Cyclopterus; species Cyclopterus lumpus. The sequence goes on along the minus strand of NC_046975.1, from coordinate 8,417,446 downwards.
GGCTGTGTTGGTCACCACTTTGATCCAGACTGAAACATCTCAGTCCTGGTAGGGATGGATTGCCCTCCAATCAGCTACAGATATTCATTGCTCCCTGAGGATGAATCCTAATAATCTTTGATCGTCTTCTGACTTTTCACCTTTCTTTGAAATATCTCAATGTCTACTTGATGAAGAGTCATTAATTTATGCAATTTGCGGGATTGTTTTAAGTCGTGCGTACCGTGCTGCGAACAGATCGGGTCCATCCAGGACATGGTCAAACCGTACACCCCACCTCGTTCACGTTCGCTCGGCTTCTGCCAATCTGCTTGTAGCTCCTTCACTTCGAGCTAAACACTCAACAAAGTCACGATTGTTTACTGTGGCTGGCTCCTCATTGGTGGAACAAGCTCCCCATTGACATCAGGACAGCAGAAAGTCTCTACATCTTCTGTCGCAAACTAAAAACACATCTTTTTCAACTATACCTTGAATAGGGAAGGCAGAGCCATAGTAACACTTTAGTAGCACTTAAATGTCTCTTACTGATACCACTTTGTAGTTAACTTTATTGAAGAAATTGTTACTTTCTTGATTCTTGTTGTTCTGAGTTTGTACTCATGGTTGAATGCACTTATTGTAAGTCACTTTGGATCAAGCTAAATGAAATGGAATGGAATGTAAAAGTCTGTTGTCTTTTTAAAAATGTTTTTTAATGTTTACATGTCATTTAGTTTGTTGCTGTTTTGTTTGTGTTTTTATGCGCTGAAACTTTTGCGCTGCCATCTTGGCAAAAAGGATGGATTGGCTATAAATTTGGTACATGAATTTAATGGTTACCTGACAAAGAATCCTGACGAGCTTCAGCATGACTCTCCAACTCTGGTAAATTACCAAATACCTGCTAAACTAACGAATAGAAAAGAGTGGACCGTCACTCGTGCCGGAATCCTCCGCCGACCTCAGAATGTGAAGTTTGATGAAATCCAGCGTTTTCCAGACACCTTGTCATGGATCAAAGCGCCGGTCAAAGAGAAATATTGGTTTAATGATGGTAAAATGTCAGCGAGTTCATATATTCATAAGAAATGGTGCCCTGGGAACCGTTAATATCCATGTTATACTTGGTCTGGACCAAAGAGTATGAATAGACATAGTGCTCCAATGACCCACTGACAGACCGCGTCCTCGCATGGCCCCACTCCTAGAAGGGGAAAGTTATATAAATGTATAGATACACTAGACAGTACGAGATTAAATGATAGATGTGTCTCTTGCTCTTTCGACGGCAGATGAGTTTTCTTTTCTGTTTGATGGGAGAAATGAGTCAGAACAAGGTTAGACAGGGAACGAAGCAACATCATATATGATTCCTGTTCTTCGGCCTCATCTGGAGAGCAGTCGAAAGCAGAGCCAAACGCCATTTATCACTCCTCCTGCCAGACGCCTTCGTTCAATAACACAAAGAACAAAGGTGGGAGACAAAAACGGTTAGCCGGGAACACAGATGCCGGAACGCACACGTGAATATTCATACTCGGCAGTGTACAAATGGTATGTTTGATTTGTGTACTACAGTTAAAACCTTTGTGGAAAGGACACTAGAGACTTCGCTGCATGGAAACATCCGGTTGCCTTTTTTAAATTTAATTTGAATGAGTGGAATAGAAAGAAGACTCATTCAGCTTAAGGCTACACCATTGTGGCTTGAATATGTTGCTGCCTCAAGGTTTCTGTCTCCATGACATTGGCCCTCTGTTGGGATTGAGTGATCATTCAGACTGTCAGTAGCAGTCTGACCTCTCTCTCTCTCTCTCTCTCTCTCTCTCTCTCTCTCTCCATGGTTGTGATATCTCTGGACGCCATCATTGCTCTGATGAATGCTCCCGTCTAAGGTCCTAACATAGGCGAGGGGCGATAAAGACAGGGGATGGGCGGAGGGGGGGGGGGGGGGGGGGGGGGGGGGGGGGGGGGGGGGGGGGGGGGGGGGGGGGGGGGGGGGGGGGGGGGGGGGGGTGGGGGGGGGGGAGACACCTGATCATTGGCTGCATTAGATTACAGACATGGAAGGCATGGTGTTGCTTTGCAATGCTGATTATGTTACCTTTGCTGCTGAATTACTATATTGCATTTATATTGTAGATATTAGCTGGTGAACATTTAAGCTAACGGTAGGTGTATCACTCCGTAACGGCTTAGTGTGGTTGAATAAGATAAGCCGCTGATTTATAGTTGCCCCTGATACGCTGCTACAACTGATAATCATGGGTATGTTACTAACTACAAAGCGAGCTATAAAAAAACAAAACAACACATTTTTCCGTTAATAATTCATCTTGAATCCACGTCGTCTTTGTATTGCTCCTCTTTGATTCTTTCGCCACGCTCTTCACTCCACTCATTCGATCTCCCAGCATCCCTTGTGACTGAGCTCACAGCATATTCCTCCCCGGGGCTGTCAGGTCAGGGGCAGAAATAGCAGCAGCCTCTCCGTCCCTGGGGATGCTGTCGGCCTGCCTGACCCCGTCCCTGTCCTCATCACCTGTCTTCTCCCGGGGCACTCGCCACTGATTTGGAGTCAGTGGATTACACCTGTAGTCCTGTGGCTATGATTAGAAGAATGACTCAACACCTCAGCATGGGAGAGGATGAAGGGTTGTTTGAGAGCTCTATAATGGGTTAAGACGGGGAGAGGATGGCAGTGTTCAATGAGAATGATCGCCCTGACACAATTAGATAGAGTTACGCAATGCGTCGGCTCCTGAGCTTTTTGTGTACCTGGATTCCCTGTGTGGGTGGTGCTTCATTTTGGCATGCGCATTCAACTGGCTTAATAAGCCTCTCATTCATTGAAACATACTTGTTGATAATTTGCATGAATTTGCCACGCCTCTGCCTGTTGAATTTAGACATGTGTTGATAATCTTCATTCAGCATCTTGCTCAGCTTTGTCTGACTGGGCTGGGCTGCGAAAACTGAGGATGTTACACTGTGCTAGAGGCCATATTCTGGCCATATTCCAGAAGGTTAGCATTGTGAATGAAAGTCCTGTGTGTTTCCAATCGGTGTTGGCACAGGCTTACATGTACCGCCATTAGTTCCCATTGTCTCTAATTCACACCTGATGGGATCAGTGTTGCTCATTTGGTAGTGTGCTCCCCCCCCCACACACACATACACACACACACACAGCGGACATTCTTCTGGCAGGGTGGGTCCCAGTGGTGCTGCCAGCATTGTGAGGGAAACAATGAACTAACAAAGACTTGAGTGGGAGTTCGGGAGTGGGAATTAATCATGATTGCATATTTCCAGTGCCCACACTCCTGCCCTGAACAGGAAAATAAACTTCATTCTGTCTCGCACCCAAGGATGGATGTATCTCCTCACTCGTGCTGTAGCCTACACGCGATCCATATACCGCCGTCCAACTTGGAGCGTGCGAAGGGTGCTCAGGCTATGAAGCGTGCTAGGCTGTGAGACTTTTTAAGTGCTGCTTTCGGGATACATCCAAATGGAATCAGACAGTTCTGTCACGCCAGCCCATATGCTGATGCTGCTCTGACTGAAGCAGTAAAGTCCTCCAGTCAGCTACTCAGGTGGACATTAAGGCCAGCTGGTTACCCTGCCATTATAGCCCTCACACGGAGTGTAGGACCACTCAAAGGCTCCTTCAGGAAGATGGAGCAAAATAAGAGACTGTGATCCCAGCTGTTCTGGCACAGTCTTGGTATTGGGAGGCTGGTTGTCCCTGCTTGTGGATGCAAGAGCATCTCTGTATAGCCCAGAGGAGAGGATGGACCTTTAAAGAGCCTCTAATAGCTTAAGTGGTCTTAGATAAATTAATTTTCCTCACTCATTTAAGATCAAATTAATCTATCATTTTGACCTTTTTGCTTGTGAGAGCATTTACTCAATTACTGTTGTGGCTGTATGAGAACTTGGCTTTCTTGACAATGTGAAGTAGCTATTGGGCTTGTAGGAGTCTGACATGTAAGCTAATGCATAATGAGGTAAGGAGATCCAGCCACTTTCTAACCTGACGCAGCAGTGTGTGTGTGTGTGCGTGTGTGTGTTTGTGTGTATGTGTGTGTGTGTGTGTGTGTGTGTGTGTGTGTGTGTGTGTGTCAACCTGTATCACACAGAAATAGACAGTGAGAGAGAAAGACTGGAGCTTACCCAGTTTACAGAGGTGTCAGACCTCACTTCTTCAGAACAAGTGTTGACAGAGCTACACACTGATCTTATTATGTGAAATGCCCACAGTACAGTCTAGTGTAGGAGAAGCAGAGCCCCCGTTCTAATGATGGATCGCTGCATTGTGGTGAAGAAACCTTTGTTGATAAACATCTGTTATGATTTTGAATTATTACTATGTTATTATACCAATTAGGGTGGACATTTGTTGTGGCTGGAAATATTGATTATTGTTTTCTATGTGATTGATACTGCCATTGTATAATGTCATTAGTGGCAATAAGCTACACTGGTTTCAGGCTACATGAAAAACCAATTATGTTTCCATTCTAGACCCGTAATTATGAGATGAAACTATTTGTGTCCAATCATAGCTTAGCAACGGTAACGAGGCATGGCAAGCCTTGCATTTCTCTGCATGTTGAAGTGGTGTACATGGGGCTCAGTAAGCAATACTAATCTATAGGGAAGTTGGTTTTTTCCTTCTTTTTGTAAACTTCATACAAACCCCAAAAATACAAGAGCAAAAGTGTAATGAATGGATACGAGAGTGTTTGTCTGTTCCAACGCAAGCTGCGAACTTTAGCATGTCCAGCTAACTGGCCTAGTATACCTAAACATAAAAATAATAAATAATATTAAATGTGTGTGTTTTTGTCTTCCGCAGCTTATCACCAAGGCTCTGCGGCAAGTGAGCGAACTTCTGGACTAATCCGGTGCCAGCGTTGTCGGGAAGTATGCAAAGGAGAGGTGGTCCGAGTACAAGAAACCCACTTCCACGTAAAGTGTTTCACCTGCACCGGTAAGGCATGGCAGCCTGATCCAAAACAACACAACACACAGCTGTAGTGATCACAGAAAGTCTTGCTGCCTTACAAAGTCTCCAGGCGTGGTCCTGGCCATGAATGCTGTTAGAGTTAAATAAGAGATACAGGTAGTACACTGGAAACAAAGACATCTGTCTTGGTCACATCCTTATACACTCACTCCTCATCCATCCCCTAGCGTGCATGCTGAGAGATATACTATTAGTATTGGAACAGATCAGAGGGGCCTTGCAGGGGACTTCGGCTCCTGCTAAGGTAACTAGCTAGTGCGCTGTGACACTGTGTCTAATGACACTGTGTCAACTAGCTTTGCAGTGCTACAGGTGAGCACTGGTGACCTCCAATAGAAACAGTGGTGACCTATTACATCCCCTTCAACAGCAATAGAATGACATGCGTTTCTATTCCGTAATGTATTTAACAATAGTCAACTTATTGCTTTAAGAATGTAGGCTAAACATACTAATATATTAGAAATACTTTTTTAAATTCCTATTTTGTTATCACATGATCACAACATGTTCATGGTGCAAGGATGACTGAAAGTATAACATTTCGGAAGCTGTTGAGCAGAGATGGGGTGATTAGTTTTCTTTTGCTGAGCACGATTGCAAAAACAACTTCTCTAAAGGCGTTTATGACAGTCAAGCATTTTGTGCATGTCCAAATTTGAATTTAAAGAGCCGAGGAATTGTATTTGTCATGCTGCTGTGCAGCCTGCAGCAAGTGTGCTCAGTTTTATGTTAATAACATTTCTAAAGCCGTAAAGTCAGTCGTGGTTACGTTCAGTCACTTGAAACAAGCAAGTAGATGGATTATCATCTATCATTTTTGCATATTTGGCATAATTAACACCTGATATCTCTCCACTTTGTTCACCAGCCACTATGTTTAATATGGGCTCGACTGAGTTATGTCACACTGGCTTAGTTGAATAGTGGCAAAGCATTCTAGTTATTTGATTTGCATAAAACTTTGCAGTACGTTAAATGTGAGTGAATGTTGGGAGAAATGCATCAGTACTAAAAATAGACCAGATCTATGAATTCTTCTTCATAAACATTTCCCCCCCCCCAAAAAAAGCATACTTAATAATTTGAATTCGAAAAAGCTTGAATCTTCTATTTTGATCAAATTGCCACTGTTAATGGAAAATAATTGTAACAATTTGCCAGTTATTTAGGCTTAATCGTTTAATTTTCCCCTGAAGAGGCACCCTTTCTAATGTGTCTTGACATATTCCATTTTCAGATAATTCTGTTTGAGAAATGTATTTTTACAGATGTATTCCCTGTTATTCCCCTTTGTACGGTAGACCTTTTGAGGATTTTTGAATCTTCTTTCCTTTCATATTTTTAGACTGTTACACTCATACACATTTCATTCAAATGTCTATCTTAATAAATCATTCAATCCCATTTTAAGAATTACGAAAATTAAGTGAAATATGTCCTCAAGACCAGCAGTTTTTCTGACTTTTCAGCTGTTGTTGAGGAGCAGAAGCTGATTAAGTTGTGTTTATTACTCTTTGAGCTGCACGATACTGTTGTTCAGCACAGAGCTGTTACCGTAGATGAACTCACTGCAGGCTATTCATTGGAGGGCTGTTGTTACATGTTCACCATGTGCCTTCACACACACACGAAAAACACATGAACTATACAGTGCACACATACACACATGCACTCAACAATACGTCCATACATGCATGCACGCTCAGGGTGGTTGTGAGGGGTTGCTGTGGTAACGGTGTGAAGGGGCACCCGGGTCCTGGTTGGTGGATATTCTCAGCATCTCTATGGTGCTATTAACCAATCGGAAGGCTCCACTCTGTGCCCCAGAGAAAAAGGGGGGTGAACACAGGAAGCAAGCAGGAAAAAAAGAGAGAAAGAGGGGGGATGGGGGTGCTGTTTGTGTCACCTAAACATTACATCATCACTTGAGTGTAATACCAATCTGATTCTCTTCTTCCTTTTCATTTCCCTCTTACTCGCAGCAGTGGTACATTTAATGGAAAACTGTCATTGATGAGCATCATGTTAAATACACCCATCAGACAGCCCTACCCTCTCATGTTCCAGAGAGCTCTCCTCATCCCATGAGTCAATGGGGCACTATTGTGCCGCCAGACACCATCACATCCCTGTCTATAATATACTCTTCTGTATGGGCCTTTGCAGAGCATGCAGTTTCCTAAAGCTGTTATTGTGCGGTGTATAACCCCCACTCACACACAAACATGTTGCATGTTCTTTTGAACTTCATAAACTCAATCCCCTATTGTTTGTGCTTCTGCTCTCTGCTTGCCATTAGTTCCGCTGTATATTTTCCGAGGCTGAATGAGTGTGAATGCAGTAGCAGGATTTAAGATCGGATTTCTATATTTTCTTCCATCTCTCAGTTGCCCCTTTTCTCAGTTTTTCTCCCTCTGTTTCTTTCTCTTGTTTTCTCCCTTTCTTTCCTGATGACAGTCACCCAAGCATGAAATACATTTTCTCATCTTGGGACAGGATGACATTGGCATGCGGGGTGTGCGATTTAGAGGCTAATGGCTAAACTGTATTATACCGTTGCGCCAGAGTGACACTCAATTGTCTGATCTGTCGGACATGTTTATGAACTCTGTTACTTGGGTGTGTTTAAACATTTGATTTCATTCTTTGCTGGGCATTTTCTTTTCCCCCAGAGAAGATTGTGTACTTGTGTTCTTTGGGTATTGACCTTGACCAATGATATTGAATGTGCCTCAGCTTCATTTACACTGGAAAACCATGACATAAAACCTTAGTTATTTCCTGCTTTTTTCCCCTCCTTCTGCCAATTTTAGTTTTTGTCTCCTTTTTCTTCGAAAGGGCTGACTCTGCCCCACTGAATAGATGACGATCATGCAGCGGTAAACATCCATCCATCCTGTCTATCATTTAACTTTCCTCTTTCCCCCACATGTTATCAAGCCACATTACCGTCCGTATGACACATCATCATGATTCCTCACTCATGCATTAGTCAGGAGAAGAAAAGATCAATCACTAATCATGTGTGTTTAACCTCTCTTATGAAGCCATTATACAGCAGTTGATTATAGAGCGAAGAAGCCACCACGCAATCAGCTCAGGAAAAAAAGTCTGTGGAAAATGCTGGAGACAGAAGCCGGCTCACAGATTGATGCATCAACTCCAGACATATAAGTGTGTGAGTGTGTGTCTGTGGCACTTCTCAGTGTGGCAGCGGGCTGTAAAGTATGGATAATGTGGTGTTGTGTTACAGGCAGACGGGCTGACTCGTGCATACTGGCCTAATGACACAGTGACCACATTTATCCTGCCTCTGAAGCATAATCGGCACTCTTGGATTCCAACAGTAACAACGAGTACAAAGCTAACACGCATATCAATCACACGCAAAGGCAAGATGTGCATATGTGTTTCGCGTGCAGCCCACTCACATGCTAACAGAAACAAATATACAACTACAGACAGAGACAGATGCAAACACAGACACATTCTCACATAAACGGCCGGCCTGCTCCGAGTAGTTATTTATTTTCAGAGACAAAACTGATTGTTCTCATAAAACAGCGCCAAAGGGAATAGCAGATTTACACTGACAGGTCAGATAAACACTGTTTTGCAAATGCTCCATTTCTAGCTGGTATTCTCACCAGGGCTCTTGTGAAATTGCAGCATCTTCGTCTTTTTCTCGGCAGACCCTGTTATCAGTCAGTTCAGCTTTGGATGCCATTGGACCCCATCACTCAACCTCTGTGTTAATAACATCGACCATATTGTACCCTAGCTCCGTTCTGTTCTCTGAAGGCGAGGGACAGGCCGAGATAGAGAGAAACCTAGTGGAGGGCAAAGAGGGAGAGGAAAAGACAAACAGCAAAAAGAGAAATAGAAAGAGAGGTTATAGATAAAGAGACACGCAGCACAGGAACAAAAAAGTGGGGGTTTACAGGGAAGGGGAGCTTCCTGTAGCTATAGCAACCGCTGGTACGCTGGTCCAATCACCACGCCAATGCTTGGTTGCTAGGGAGAGATTCCGGAGGAGAGAGAAGGGGAGCGCGGCAGTCAGCGGCGCTTTTTTAACCTCTGACTCTCCAGGATCTGGGATAGATGACGGGGTTTATTCCTCCCACTCTATCTCTCAAGCGTCCTGAGGGATTTCACAGGGCGTGTGTGTGTGTGTGTGTGTGTGTGTGTGTGTGTGTGTGTGTGTGTGTGTGTGTGTGTGTGTGTGTGTGTGTGTGTGTGTGTGTGTGTGTGTGTGTGTGAGAGAGAGCATGAGAGAGTCAGAGAGTCAGAAAGAGAGGGCATGTGTGTGGTGGAGCTGCATAAGTGTTCAAGTGTCTGGCTTAGTGAAGGTGGAATTTCTGAACAATAAAGAGGATCATTCAGTGACAAACCCTGCTGTGTTGGGCAAACCCCCGACACACACACTAAACACACATAGAGCTGCAGGATTTTTATTGCTTATCACAAGGCCCCATCTCTCGCAGCAGTTTGGTTATCCCATGTGTTTGTGTGTGTGCGCGTGCGTGTGCGTGTGTGTGTGTGTGTGCGTGCAAGAGATCTCATTCATGCTTGTTTTCCCCTCCGCTGAGTGTCTTATCAGCCCTGAGAGGGTTAAAAGCTGAAGGCCTCAGCAGCAGGGCTGGTCTGCTGGTATGAAGGGACTCCACTGGGCAACCATCTGTCTCCATCAACTACCACAGCCAAATGCTCGGGCGGCCCTGTCATTCATGCACGATTTCTTTCTGCTTTAGCCTTAAGCTGCCTCTCTCTCTCTCTCTCTCTCTCTCTCTCTCTCTCTCTCTCTCTCTCTCTCTCTCTCTCTCTCTCTCTCTCTCTCTCTCTCTCTCTCTCTCTCTCTCTCTCTCTCTCTCTCTCTCTCTCTCTCTCTCTCTCTCTCTCTCTCTCTCTCTCTCTCTCTCTCTCTTGTCGTCCTCCTCTACGACCACATCGCCGGCTGTTTTCTGTTACCGGTTGTCTTTTTTTTATAGCCACGCTAGCAGCATGGCTATAGGGATATGTCAGTCGGCCACTTTGGTCCAGCCTGAGATATCTCAGCAAATATTGGATGGACGGCTATCACATTTTGTACATCCACTCATGGTCCCCAGAGGATGACTCCCGCAGACTTTGGTGATCGCCTCAGTTTTCCTCTCACGCCATCATGGGATTGACATTTTCGGTCATGGGTGAAATATCCTGTTCCAGATACTCCCCAGAGGATCCTTTCCTTATCGACACCAGCAGCTATATGTTTTCACTATCCATCCATCCATCCATTTTCAATACCGCTTATCCTCATTAGGGTCGCGGGGCGCTGGAGCCTATCCCAGCTGACATAGGGCGAAGGCAGGGGACACCCTGGACAGGCCGCCAGTCCATCGAGGGCACATGTAGGGACATACAACCATTCACTCTCACATTCACACCTATGGGACATTTAGAGATCAATTAACCTGCAGCATGTCTTTGGACTGTGGGAGGAAGCCGGAGAGCCCGGAGAGAACCCACGCTGCCACGGGGAGAACATGCAAACTCCACACAGAAGGACCGCTCCGACCGGGAATCGAACCCGCGGCCCTCTTGCTGTGAGGCGACAGTGCTAGCCACTACACCACCGTGCAGCCATGTTTTCACTAATTCAGTAAAATATCAACTTGATGGATTGACACATTTATTTTGTATCCTACTGACTTTAGTGATCCCTGAACTTTTTTTTCTAGTACCACCAACAAGTTGACATTTGGCATGGAGTAAAATTAGTATTTTGTACATACATTCATGTGCCCCCAGAGGATACATTATAATTACTTTAGACTATATCTAGTGCCATCATCAGGTAACAGCAAGCATGAATAATATAAAATACACAATATAAAATGACATGGTAAACATACATGGTACACATACCTTCTAAACTTCAGGAGGTTAACATTATCATTGTGGGGATTGTGCTGAAAGCGCCATGCCAGAGCACAGCCTCACAAAGCTGCTAGTGTGTTTGTCGACTTTAGTTTCGCTTCTCTTCCTGTCCGTCCGACCGCCTCCTCTCCCACCCTGGGACTTGGCACAACTTGAGAAAAACGCGTTATTTGCTACTGTGAGAGGGGCTCAGATCCAGGGAAAGGAGGGAGGGCAGAGGAGCCCGGGGCCCACGTTGGTAGCACAGATGTGGGGGAGAATAAGTGAGTATACCTCGCCTGCTAACTTTTCACTGACCCTCTGCCCCTCTGTGGATGCCCCTATTATTTTGAGAGAAAAAAAACTGCATGTTTTAGCATAATTGTTGACAATATGCAGGGTGTCTACTTTGAAGTACTGTCCATTTACTCAATAGCGCACTATAAAGACCTAACAGTAGCATCATGAGCTCAGGGAAGAGTCACAGTGAGGGGGGGGGGGGTGAAAGAAAGGGAAGGTTGCATGTAGGTGCAGTTCTTTAGCGAGAGAAAAAAGGTTCACATTGAGATAAAGTGGAGACCTTGTGCTCAGTGCCACAAAGCTTTGGAAGCAGTCTTTAAAACGAAAGACAGAGAAAGAGGAGGGGAGGAGGAAGGGTTGTCAGCACTATTTTCGGGTTCCGGCCCGGGCCGACTTTGAGAAGGGAATTTTAATTGCGTCTGTTGGCTGGCGATAAATACCCAATCACGCGGACCCCCTGTGGGTGCCTAATCAGCGCGGTTCTAATGACCACAGCTGCAGACGCCGGCCTACATGCTAACCTCTAATCACTAGACTTATGATCTAGATGCTACCTTCCCGCCTTGCCAAAAAGAGAAATATGGAGAGAAGCACCATCTTTTAGTTTTCCTCATTAGAGCGCCACTCAGGGAAAGATCATAAAATGGGCAACTAGATGAAATTAAGTCTTTGATGTCGTCTTGCAAAGCTGATTATGTTTGGCTTAGGAAGCTGTTTGATGAGAAACCTGACTCTGTCTCCATAAAATAATACAAAGTTCCATACGAACAAAATGTTTTATTCACATAATTATGATTTTCCACTCAAAGTGTGTGCGCTTTCCCATGAGTAGCAACAGTATAAATCCCCAAAGGCCGTTCGTAGGACAGTGAGACAGACCAGGGGCCTTCTGCGTGGGTTGTGTTGGGCTGTTGTTTTTATGGGTTGTGGAGCTGGTCACTAGAAGCCTTTCTTCCTTGGAGCCAAGCTAAACCACGTCTCTGCGGCAGCAGAGACACCAAGCTCTGACCCAACTCCACCCACTGTGCTGGCAACTACAACATGCAAGCAGTTCAATTGAGAGGTAAAATGAGAGGGCTTGAAAAGTAAAGGGACTGCCTGCAAGCGGGCTGTAAACATGTAGGCTCTAATAAGGAGGTTTGAAGAATGGTCCAACGTCTAAAAGTTGCGTTTTCCTTCGAGTCTATTGAGGTGCCCGAAAAAAATGGTTCAAATGCAAGAAAAACACCCCTACATTGAGATCATGCTTTCTTTAGGATATACGATGGATTTTTTTATTTTCTCAATCCACAAAGGAATACTTGGAGAAACATGATTTTCTTTGGACACTCACCTGAAATGTATAGAAGTGTACGTGGTGTGTGTGTTTATGCATGATCCATTGAAGGGAAGACAATAGTTGTGACTTCTTGTCTTAGTTAAAGGAAGGTCTTATTATTTATGCATGGTGCCTTTAATCATTCCTTTTTTGTCAAATTTGAGGGTAAACTTGTTTATAATGTGTCAATATTTTTCGCCACTACGGGAGGTTTCAAACTGATTTGAGGTTATCGTCGCGGAAAGCATTTGGCATTCACAGCCACCACTTCAACCACAACAAAACCAAATGTGCCACCACCAGTAGCACATCATTCAGACTCAGGGACCTAGCTGTCTCTAGGGCAACTGTGGAAGGTTTACGTCTCCTATGGCAACTGAGGAAGGGGGACGTACTCTGTAAGGCATCCAGCCAATCGTCCAGTCAGAAGAAAAAAATATGATTAGCCAGAACAGGTGAACCGTCCAATCCACTTGGAGCAGATCCAGTCTGCCGGCTGTGATTTGGTCAGGCGTCCATATGCTAATGAAGTGCATTCGGCTAATTGAGCCAATTCCAGTCGTTTGAAAATGAATCCGGGTGCAGATTGAAAAGCAAATCATTTTTGAAAAAGAGCCAGAGGGAGAAAAAAAAGGGAAAATTGTGGCACTGAATAAAACTACAATGTCGTTTTAGAAGATTAAAAATATGGACCATTTTCGAGACATGTCTTCCATGATGAAGCGTTTAGATGTGGAAACATGTTCTCCCTCATTACCCTTTTCCATGAAGGCATCAGATAGCCTGTGATTTGGGTTTCTGGTAAGTCTGGTTTAAAATGCAGCAGAAACACTTTTTTAAGGCATGTGCCATTGTTTAGTGGTTCTGGAAATGTGGTTTGCACAAACACATACACACACACACACACATTAGAAACAGGTTATTCTCAATCTTAGCTCTGGTCTGCCTCATGCATCCCCTTCCTTCATCATTCCCTTTCCTCCCTTCCTTTGCACTTCTGCAGACGCCTTGCCTTCATGCCAATGGCCTGTCGCAATGATAAAGATCCATCATCATATCTCACCAATACACACTGTCCCATTTCATCATCCTATCACGGCATACGCACAGTGCCATCTCATCGGGGATGGATTTATGTGTTTCCATCCTCCTGTGGGAGCTGAGATTGTTTTGTTTTTAAGTGAGGGCCCATTGATCTTTTATTACACCATTAAGTCAATACGCTCCACTCATAAACAGCTTGAGATTAAATGAACCCCTTTGAAGGGTTTATGTGCACGTGTGTGTGTCCGTCTGTGTTTGTGTGTCTGTGAACTCTCAGCCTGCCAGCACACACTGACAACTGGTGGCTGTATGTAGCCCAATTTAGCCTGTAGCAGCTATAGTCTCTATGGCATAGCGTCTATGGCATGGGTAAGATTAAGCCATTTATTTGCAGCATGCTGTTGGTATTCAAGTCAATTCATTCCGCCATGAGCAGTGTGACGCTTTGTTGAGTTTACAGTGTCAACTGCTTTATTTACTGCAGCACAGTCAACCTTCATTTACTGGCATTGTGGTGCAAACAGTTTTCAGCAGACCTGATATTGGCAACCTCAGGATTCGCTGTTTTTCCACATGGATTAATTTTCCATTTTTTCTTGCTGTGATAATGGTCAGTGGTTTGGCTAGAAACAGCATATGACTTCATGGGTAATGGATGGGATTTCTTCAAAAGAAAAAAGCCCACTTCAGTCAGATAGAGTACACATTTCAGGAAATAATTTGATTAATTTGAGATATTTTAAAAAGCATACCATTTTGGTCAAATGACAAGACCTTCCTCCTTTATTTTTGGTGATACAGTAAATGTGCTCCACTGCTGCCGGGTATGAGAGTTTCCTGATAGTCGAGACTGCGTACAGGTAATTCGTCTCTCTCTGCTGTCTGACTTCTAATGTCTTGAACGTCTCCCAGGAGTTGGTGCTTAAAGCCCCTAATCTTGTTTTCAATTCATGACCCGTTTCCCATGAGCTGCAGACTTTTCAGAGATCTGTTTCTACACTTTGAATCTGTTCCTCGTGTTTTAGAAAGTCCATTCATCTCAAAATCATTCAGGTGAGAGTCTCTGTGTTTAGTATTGTGTATTAGTATTAGTATTGTGTTTGACCTCCTACTGTCCTGTAGCAGACCTTCTGCTTTTTGGGGCTTCTTGCCATTAATGTATAGCACAATACTGTACTAGGATAGAGAGGAAAGGGGGAGAGAGGAGGGGCGGCATGCAGCAAGGGCCACGGGTTGGATTTGAATCAGGACTCATCCTTGATGCATGGGGCGCCCAGATAGCTCACCAGGTAACTCACCAGATAGCTCACTAGGTAACTCACCACATAACTCAACAGGTAGTCATCGGGCAGCTCACCGGGTAGCCCACCAGGTAGCTAACCAGGTAGCTCACCAGGTAGCTCACCAGGTAGCTCACGAGGTAGCGAGGGCTGTAGCAAATCTTGACGCAAGCAATAGGTATTAAAGTTAAAGTTTTGGAAAGTACGCTTACAGCAGTTAGATGAGATGATACCACTCTCATCATGTCCAACCTGGTTGATTGGTACGTTACCAGCTGACCCATAAATAGTGTTACAATGGTAACTGTAGTTGGATAATTATCGAGCAGGGGAGTAATCATAGATTTATTTATTTTATTTATTTATTCATTTATTTTGCAGGGACAATGCACACCAATCAACAGTTGGACTGTAAGTGAGCCAGAGTTAGCTAGAGAGGCTAATTTCCATCTGCTGTCCCTGGCCAGATGTTTTTAAGGCAGCCTAAAATAACAAAATCTCAAAATAAAAATGGAAATAAAATTCATAGACAAACTGACAACAACATATAAACAAAACCAATACACAGCAAAAAGAAAGGGTACAGCAATAGACCAGAGACATAACGGGCTGCAGCATGCATCAGGCAGAACAAACCCAGCTACAATACAACATACACATAAAATACAAATGCACATATAGCCGAAACAAGCATCAGGACAGACAGCACATCAATGACTGCACACCTGATTGGCAACAAGCCATTCCTTCAGGTTATGCTTGAACGTGTTGTACGTGTTGTGTGCACGTATGTGTGGTGGCAGAGCATTCCACGAGTGACCTGCCTTCACTGAGAATGTAGACTTGCTAAACGAGCTTGACCTATATGAAATGACACAATCACCTCTTGTAGCAGATCTAGTGAGTCTGCTGCTTTCACTGCTTTGTTTAACAAATTCACTAAGCGGGGGCGGAGCCATACCATTCAAGGCTATAATGCCCAAACAGAATGTGAAGTTTATGTCTCTTGATGCAAGTTTCAGTTAATACACTAATTCACTAATACAATCTTTAAAAATGAATTGTGATTTCTTCTACATACATAATTGTATGTACATCACACGTGTGTAAATCTGGATTTGTTTGGTATATGACCTTGATCAGGGAGAAACCAGAGACCAGCAACCACAGCCACTGATCCATGAAAACGCCTCTTAGCTGTACTATTACACCCACTGGAATTTACTATCAGTTACATGGCAGCTTACATTGTCTGCTTAGTATACACAATATAGAGACACACACACACGTGTGCACGTGTGTGTGTGTCTCTACACACATACACAAACTGAGCACTCACCTTGTGCATACATAGCAAATGATTACAGTGCCTTCTCCATTGGTATTTAATGATTCTGCAGTGGATTTTTGTGATGATGCTAGGAACTTACGGTCTGTAGTTTTGTCTTCGTCTTCACGTTGTTTAGCACAAAATGACTTTTCCGCTGATTATAACATTATATTTACATCAGAGCAAATTGGCTCACCACTGTCTGGAGCGGAATAACTTCCCGAGCAGTCATGTGTGAAGACAAACATACACACACCACAAACGAGCACAGATGCTCACACGAGCAGGTAGAAGGGAGGGTCGCTCAGAGTGAACCAAATTCTCAATGTGATCAAGTCTAACGCAAGAAACATGGAAAAAGATAAGACAAATAGCACTTTGAACATTTGATGTCAACTACAGAGCTCACGACATCCACACCTTAGTGGATATGCATTGGTGTTTTGAGTGTGTTGATTTTTCCCCTCCTCTCTCCTGTTCTCTCCACAGTGTGTAACTGTGATCTGGCACGATCTGGCTTCTTCCAGAAGAAGGGCGAGTACATCTGCACGGCAGACTATCAGCGTCTGTACGGCACACGCTGCGACCGCTGTGACAGCTTCATCACGGGAGAGGTGGTCTCCGCTCTGGGACGCACGTACCACCCCAAGTGCTTTGTCTGCAGTGTCTGCAGGTAGACACACCCACCCACACACGCTGTGTATACGCGGTTACAGTAGTACTTAGTACAGCTACATTAATGCCATTGTTTCTGGCAAAAGTAAGTCCAATATTCACTCTACGTTGAGCTTCGTTTTGGTCTCCACCAACCCCTGACAAAAAACATCTGGTTCTTAAGTAGCTAAACTAGCTTCCGTCTGCCATTTGGTGGGAATCGATATGAACTTGTCAAGTGATATTTGCTATCTTTACACAAAAAATCAATGAGTGTGTCTGGTTCATGGTACTGAGCTCTAAATATATTATTAAAATGATCAACTTCAAAAAATTCATACGTTGAATGTGTATGCAAACAGTTGGCTATTTACCCATCTGATAACATTTTAAATATATCCATATTTATGTTATATATATATATATTATATGGCCACCCAGAAAACTGTTTTCTCTCCTTTTACTTCTGTTTTGGTTTCCATCAACTTCTGATGAAAAGTATTTGTCTCGTTAGCTGCTGAATGTTCCACGACGTTCAGGTTTGTTGACTTAGTCTGTCTGCAGTTTGGTGCCAAACAGTGTTTGTCAGAGCGTTATGCTTAAAACAGAGTGAGAGAGTGAGCCAACAGGACAATTACAGACCGTACGTCCAAAACAGCTGAAAGAAATGTCAAAACACAACTGAGATGAGGGGGTAAGTGCAGATGAGTTTGTTTTGTTATGACAGGCAACACATTATTATATATACAGTAATTTCATCCATCATTATTATCTAATTATTCATTAGTATAACTTTAGGATGGAGGATTATGAAAAAACATCTGGTGATTTTCTCCGTTAACAGACACAGTGATATTTTCCAACAGAAGGATAACATCACAACATGTTACAATGTATGATAAAGGACATTATTGCTCACTCCTAGTCATTTACCCATATTACTTCAGGATAACATTCTACATTGTATTGTATATGGTACACATTACTTACTCGCATCTCTGATTCATTTGTGAAAGTAGCCTGAGGACAGCAATGAGAAAAGCATGACTGTTTTCTGCCTTATGACCATGCAATCTGTCCACAAATGATCCTACACAAGTTGCATCTTTCGCAATAAGAAATGATAAGGTGACTTGTTTCTTCACAGGGGCTTATAATAATGCCGTTCAATCTCACGGTTCAGTCATATGTCGGCTCCTGAAAGTCAATACATGTCTGATTGGAAAGCTCGAGTGGTTTGGCGTTTTGCTTAGTCGAGACATGATTCGAAAAAAAGAGAACTGACCCGGTGTTTCACGCTGTTAGCCTAAGTAAAAGTAGGCCATCTCGCGCCTGAACTCCATCAGCGTTTGTGTGAAGCTCCCTCCAGAACAAAGTAACTTTCCTCTTCGCACCCCTCTCCCTTTCTCTTTCATGCCCCATTCTTAAAAAGTCCCCTCTCCTGGTTTGTTTTGCTCTATTTTGCTCCGTTACAAAGCTTACATAAGAGTGATCTTCCTTTACCTCCCTCCAGGAGAGTAGTGTTTGCCAGTTGTTGTGTGTCTGCTTGACATTGGCTGATAAACATGCGGTCATGCCCAGCAGCCCTGGGCAACAAACTGAACTGACACCAACTGGCCAGAGACAGTCAGTGGAGCAGTGGCGGGGATATCTGTGCGTGTGTCTCTGTGTGTGTGTGTGTGCGTGTGTGTGTGTGTGTGTGTGTGTGTGGGTGTGTGTGTGTGTGTGTGTGTGTGTCTCGTTCACCCCCTTCTCCTCCTCTTCTGTCTCCTCCTCCTCTTCCTCCTCATCATTAATACCGTCATGATCTTCCTGCTCTAAATCCCCATCCACATCCCGTCGTCTCTCTTTTCTCTTTGTCATCCCGGCCTCCGCTCTAATGAAGGCAGATTACAAGTTCCCTTGTTCCGTCCTGATGTTTTTAGTAAAGCAGCGGTGATCAAAGCCTGAGGGCATATTGCTGAAGCCAGGAATAGCTTTACTTCTGTGGCCAGTTTAGGAAAAAGAGAAGGAAAAAAACATGCATTAAATATGTAAACAGCGTACATTTTTAAAGTGCTGAGAAAGACTGACAAGGCAAGAGTGTCTTGAGGGACTGAGAGCAACACACAGGTAAAGACAAGGTCAACTACAGAGTAACACACTCTTCTGCACAATCGCTGCATTTCTTTCACTTTAGACTGGGATATCTAACACACATGCACGATTTGGCCTGAAAGTGGATCCAGACAAAAAACGACTTCTTTGTATTTCAAAAAATTGTCTGGGTTTACGAACAGATGGTTAAAACTGGGTATCAATTGGAGGGTGAAATTAACATGAACCCTAGGTGAACTATTCCCTTCATCCGTTTTCATAGACTTGTATCCCTTGAAGTATTTACCAGGGACTTTGTTGAATAATTTGGGGGATGATGGCTCATCTGTTCTGCTCACATGTCCATCCTTTCCGTTTGCTCTTCTTTTAATAATATAAATGCAAAAACAAATTTACGTAGATATTTAGACAATCCAAAATTGTTAAATAGTTCCCCAAACACACACTGGGGCTCACATCCTCAACAGCGGTGTGTACATGTTGCACAAGCCTTTATACATGCTTGGCTCTATACATCTATAAGTCCGTACATGGATGTGCGTGTGTGTGTGTGTGTGTGTGTGTGTGTGTGTGTGTGCGTGCGTGCGAAGACTTTGAGCTCTGGTGCAGACTCTAGCCTCGCCTTGGGTCTTGGCCCCGGCTCCAGGCTTCGGCGGGGAGTAAAAGGATTACTGCCGTCTATGTCTTTTAAACAGCCTTCCCTAAGCCTTTTAGCCCCCCCCCCCATTCATTCTCACATCCTCCCCAGTCATAAAGAAATCAATCTGTCTCCACAAATATGCCACAGAAGAGGAAAGAGAGAAAAAAAAAAAAAGCCATCTATCACGATGTGGTAAATTAAATTTCATAGACGCTTGTTTTGCCGTCGTGGACTCTGCTTGTTTGTCCGTGTGTGTATTCGCTCTTCCTAATCTTCGTTTAGCGTTGAAGCGGGGAAGTAAACTGTGGCCTGGCGCCACCAGATGTGTTGGAAGTGAGGCAGAGCGCAAACTGGGCGGACAGTTTGAGAGAGAAAGAGGCGGTGGAGATCAGTATGCACTCCACACAGTCCCCCTAATAAGTTTTCATTCTCACCGAGAGAGACAGTTTCCCCTTCAGAAGCCAGTGGCAGCGTCACATTATCGCCTCTTTAATCACAGAGCAGCCAGGTGCTCATGCAACAATCAACGTCCTATTAACCCGTCGCCTCGACAGTTTGGAAATGTATTTTCAGCTTCATAGAAGATGCCGGACTGTATTTAGCTTGTGTCAGCCTGTCTGTCACCCAATCATGTTTCTGCCAACACCCATTTGTTATTTCCCTTGAGTGCACTTGGGTGTAATGTAAAACACACAGAATCACTGCAGGCATTTCATCTCCATTGTGTGCTTGTTGTCTAATTATCTCTCTCTCTTTCTCTCTCTCTCTCTCCATTTCCTTGTCCTCCTAAGTAAACCCTTCCCCATCGGAGACAGAGTGACGTTCAGCGGAAAGGACTGCGTGTGCCAGCAGTGCACTCGCACACTCGTCAAGCCAAATGAACCGATCAAGATCCACGGGCCCAGCCGTAAGTCCAGCGTCCGCCTCGCTCCGTCCGCTCTGTTTAGGGCCACCATGGCGCTGCAGCGTGCTGAGTCTAATGCGATGGTTCCACAAGGCCCATTTAGCTCATTTAGCTAATCAAGTGTCTGTCAAATCAGTGGTCCGACCTGTCGCGCTGATCCACCAGCTGAGAATTATGCAACACAAACAGACACATCATTCATTCATTACTGTCAACACTGAACATGCAGAGAATAGAGGATGTGATGTTAGTCACCGTACACTTGGCACACATTCCCACATGAGCATACAATGCACTGATTCTATGTGTTATCAGAGAAGTTTATGTGGGAGGAGTACATGGCCCTCACCCTTTCAAAATAAAGCAGGAAAACGATCAATTGTGATGCCCCATCAGAGCAATAGTGATTGATGGTGAATCATTTGTGAAGTGTGGCGCACAGACAGCAGGCTGCCGCTCACTGGCTGTGCAGGAATAACAGATGGTGGAGAGGCAGTGAATAACTGTCCTCTCCAGATCGCTCCATTCAGGAGAATAAAATCCAAACGGCTCCCCAGGTATGTGTTCATCACTCCGTCTTATGAGGTGGCACTCTGTGAGACGGCCCACAGAGTGCCGATACTAAATGTAATGCACTGCCTTTTACAGCCTGTAATGCTCCATGTGCAAAAGTAGTAAAAAATCCATTTAGCCAGTACAAAATGATTATTGTAGGAGAAAAAAAAGCTATGAAAGGAACATTGGGGGGTGGGGAGGTCAAATGTTAGACAGACTTTATGGCCGACGGTTTAATCCGCAGCCTCTGAGAACGGCCGCGTTATGCACGGCTGTTCACATGTCTTTAACTTCAATAAATCACATGAAAACTTTATGAAAACCATAAAGACCTCTACTCACATCATACTGGTCGTGTATAACTCGATAATCTGCTTTTTTATGAAATGTTGGGTTACCAGGACTCACATTAGCCTCAGGTACTTTCAAGCAAAAGTATAATTTCATCCTTGAAACACATTGCAGTGCAAACGCTGTTCCGTAACATTAATTACTTTACTAGTGACCATGTATAGTTTCACCAAATCACTGTTTTGTCGGTAACTACCGATCACGAGCTCTGTCACCTACATTTCTAGACGTTTGATGCCAATTACATTCGCTGGCTGAAAGGAAACTGTATCATGACTCAGAGGAAAATCAGCTGTGCACAGTCACTGTCTGGGGTTGGAATCCTGGCTCTGTATAGACTCAGCACCATGACAGTCAAGATTTATTTGGACTGCAGAAACCCAACTCAATACACTGCAGGTTTCTTTGGACTGCAAAACACAATTTGTCTTGGCTGACAGGGCCAAGTGGAGCGGTTCCCCTGTGAGTCCCGGCTCCTCTCAGGGGGCAGCAGACCGGGTCAGAAAAGGTTACCCTTGGCCAAACGTCTTCCAAATGGAAACAAATGGAGCGCTGACCTTTTTTTTCAGCTTTTTGACGCTCTGCAGCCGTGCATCATTTGTAGCCTGGGCGCTGTCCCGCTTCTCTCTCGCCCTGTTAGCAGTGGTCGAAACCACTCGCTGTGGCCTAACTGGAATATTACTGTCTGTGTGCATACGGTGTGCCAGTGTTGGCGTGAGAGGGAGAAACAGACAGAGGGAGATTCATACATGTCTCGTGTGAGGGGGGGAATTTATGCACCTGTTTTGGCCCTGAGGCTCCTTCAGTGATTCTGCCTGCATTCAATCATGTTTAACACTGCTTACAGTTGAGAGAACAAGCCTCAGAGCGTGTTTAAAGACGTACAATTAAACCTGGGCTCCCTTTATCTCTTCCTTTAACTCTTCTCCCCTCTCCACTTCTTTTCTCCTGTCTGTCCTTTCCCATTCTCCTTTCTCTCCTTTCTCTCACCCACTGCCCTTCTCCAGACTGCGCTGGGTGTAGAGCCGAGATCAAGCAGGGTCAGTCCCTCCTGGCTTTGGAGAAACAGTGGCACGTCAGCTGCTTCAGATGTCGGACCTGCAACATGATCCTCACGGGAGAGTACATCAGCAAGTGAGTGTGTGTGTGTGTGTGTGTGTGTGTGTGAAGAGAACCTCAACATGTCCAGAGGGTGCGTGTGATTCTCGCGTCTCACTCGGATGAGAGGTACAAGTCGACACACTGGATCTTTCATATCCGGTGGCTATCCAGCTCTCGCGGCTAAACTGTGCATTTAACACGCTACAGCGGTTCCTCTTTTTCGTTCTCTGTGTTGCAGGGATGGAGTGCCGTACTGTGAGGCCGATTACCACGCCCAGTACGGGGTGAAATGTGAGACCTGCAGCCGATACATCAGTGGAAGGGTTCTGGAGGTGAGAACGGGACCCGGTTCAAACTCGAGACGTCGTTACTCGTTGTTAAGAGATGTGCAGAATTACAGAACTTTTGTGCAGAATTCTGCAGTGACAGAGAAATCCAAATTGGGAGCGCAATCATCGTTATCAGAGTTGAGCAGTTGCATTTCATCCTTGTCTCCGTTTAAGCCCCGCCGTGCTTCAGGGAGTGAGCGACTTAAGATCGGCGGGTGATAAAAAATGTTGTGCCGCTCTACTCAACCAAAACAAATTCAGCTGCAGTGCGTTAGCCTGGTCAAACATCGGTGCACATCCACTTCTTCGCGTTTACTTTTAGAAGCCTACCTGCGCAAACAGGAGGCAAAAAAGCTAGATTGAGTCGTAACTACGTGTCAGGCGTTGACAGAGAGAAAAAATGAGTTATAAAAAGATCAGAGGATAAAGAGTGAAGGGAAAAGATGGGAAGAGGAAACACCCAGACGGCAAATTCGACAGTGATAGAAATGTGTGCTTAGCGTGCTCTTATACGCTGGAGAGTGGTGAGAGGAGAGCGGAGGAGAAGGAGCTGAGGCGGACAGAGGAAGACAGAGGTGATGGGGAAATAATGAAAGTGATCATGTGCACATGCTAATTAAGGGTTTTGGAGTCTCCGGAGGGCGTCTCTTGTCTGTCGCAACCTAAGGAAAGGGAACAAAACTTTGTCGGACAAACACACACATACACACACACGCACACACACGCACACACACACACACACACACACAAGGCGTTGTTGTCCCTTTGCTTGTCAGTGTGGCTGGTGTAAAGTGTTTTGTTCCTGACTGTCAGCCTCTCTGAGCTATTTATAGACATGGGGACATGTCAGTCTTTATCTGTGAGACTCCCTGTCTCTCTTTCTCTCTCTCTCACTTTATGTATTTCTCTCTCTCTCTTTCTCTCGTTCTCTCTCTCTCACTTTATGTCTCTCTCGCTCTCTCATTCTCTCTCTCTCACTTTATGTCTCTCTCTCTCTCGTTCTCTCTCTCTCTCACTTTATGTCTCTCTCTCTCTTTCCCTCTCTTCTTTCTGCGTGTGCCTCTCTATCTCCCTCTGATCATTTCTGTGTGCTTGCACGCGTGACATTCATTTCTTTCTTCTGTCAAATTTTTATTTCATAATGATTTGCTTCGTTAAGAACTGATTAGACTCACAGATCCAAGAAGTGCGTAACTCTCCAAACATACAGTTTTTATTTAGGATACCAATTACAGATGCTTTCTGTTAGTGTGGCACGTGGTACCTGTTATATTTCCCAAATATGTGGCCATTATGACTCTAGGGGTCAAGCTGAATTAAATCGAAAGCTTGGCTCTGAATCCAACTGAAAGAAAAGCCAGAAAAACTTTTTGTTTTAATTTATTTTTAGTTGTAAAAAATGTTCTTGTCTTTGAAATCTACATTGCCCAAATACCAATAAATGATCGACTTACCTGTAAGTAAAGTAACATTTCATTATTATGTTGGTGGACTTTGCCGTACGGATACCTCTGACTGACTTCAGGCTTGTTCCACAGAGCCTCTCTTCAGTCCAAATTCCCAGAGCCAGTGGTTGTTAGTTTTAATGAGTAGTTTAGAATAGATGGAGAAGGAGAGAAACAAAGACAGGAAGCAGAAAGAGGAACATAAAACCTCCTTTCTTTGGTTTCACCTCCTTCCTTTTCCTTCCGTCCTCTGTGTTTCAGTTTGCCAATAAATATAGCAGCCAGTAAATGCCACTGCCGAGAATGGGGGCCTCATTAGAAATGGAAACAGCAGTTTCTAAATTGATACCGCATGACCAGAGACAGCAAGCGCCGCGTTGCTCGGGAAAGCACGGGAGCTAAATGCTGCATCGTCTCCTGGCTTTCCTTTCAGAGTAACCTGAGACAGACAAGGAGAGCAGGGATTGGTTAAAAGGCCTCTGAGATACCATCAGTAGAATGAAAAGAGGGGGACAGTCGATGCAGCAGAAAATGACATAATACCCCACCACACACAACAGTTCAGGTCTCCTCGACACCGGCCACATGTTAGCAGTGCATCTATGAATAGAAATGATCTTAATGGTGTGTCAGAGGGGGCGGGACGGGGCCACACCTCAGCTGTCGGCCCTGTGGAGATACATTTGAGGAACATCAGGACGGTGAACTGGCCTGCATCAACGGACGGAGCCGGCACGGTGACATCACACTGTTCGGATGTTTTCCCTCTGTGTCTGTCTCACACGCACACATACACACACACACAGAGACACACACACACTTCATGTGACTTACCTACAGGGATCTTTGTTCTAATGGTGGTATGGAGGATAATGAGCGGTGGCTATCGTGTTCTGTATGCAACGATGTCTCAGCACATTATGATGGCGCTGTATTGGCAGTCAGGTGATGTGCAGGAGAAAACATATGGAGATAATGACCTCCTCATTTGTCGATTAGCCCTCACTCCGTGAAACTCTTTATGATGATCATTTATGTCCAGTCACACCTCTTCTTCTTCTTCTTCTTCTTCTTCTTCTTCTTCTTCTTCCCTCTCCTCCTCACAGGCGGGAGGGAAGCACTACCATCCGGCCTGCGCTCGATGCTCCCGCTGTAACATGACGTTCAAAGAGGGAGAGGAAATGTACCTGACAGGTGAAACTCAATGTCGACACGTAGAGGGCACTTTCCCGCGTGGACGGAGGCATCCAGCGCCAATCTGTCTTCTCTTCTTCTCTCACTCTTCTCCAGGATGTGAGGTGTGGCACCCATTATGCAAGCAGGCAGCGAGGGCAGAGAGGAGACTCA
Source organism: Cyclopterus lumpus (assembly GCF_009769545.1). Taxonomy (NCBI): domain Eukaryota; kingdom Metazoa; phylum Chordata; class Actinopteri; order Perciformes; family Cyclopteridae; genus Cyclopterus; species Cyclopterus lumpus. The sequence continues at coordinate 8,391,833 of NC_046975.1, read as the reverse complement.
GGGTGAGATAGAGTTTGAAATGAAAATGTGAATGTGAATGAAAACTGCAATTTCCTCACCTTGTCCTTTTTTTCTTTGTCTGTTTGTACCTCACAGCATAGACGTCTGTCGGAGGCCTCCATCTCTCCACCGGGCTCCTCCATAGGCTCTCCCAGTAGGGTTATATGTGTGAGTACCCTATTACTTTAAAGCTTTAAGTCATTTACAGCTGCCAACGCCCCCGAGCTCACCCTAAAAGCACAATTTCCACACCAGCAGCACAAGCACTCTACCCACAGGCTTGAATGGTTAAGGGTCAACCTGAGAGGCTGCACACTGCCTTGGCATGTTTGCTTGTCTGTGTCCTCGTGATGTGACGGGAGTTAAAAAGAAGTGAAGAAATGATCTTGGTAAGTTGAAACTGGGATGAATTTGGAAGAAAGAAAAAAAAAAGAACAAATGTTGTTTCCCTAGCCTTGTGGCTACGGGGACGGCAGTGTCCGATCCGCCACTTTGGTCCAGAATCTAGTTCTCAAAATCCCCAGACGTTCATGGTCCCAGAGGATGAGTCCTTATGATGTTGGCAATCCCCTGAGTTTCCAAAAAGCGCCACCAGCAGGTCAGAGTTATCAGACATCAAGTGAAATATATTAACCAGATGGATTGGGGTAAATTGTTATATAGACATGCATGGCCCCGAGATAATGTATCCTACCACCTTTGAATGATCCCCCGACTTTTCTGTAGAGTTGACAGTTTTCATTGTGAGTGAAAAGTCCATGAAATTTTAACCTCACTACTCTGCCAACATACCTCACAGAGCCACTTGCATGAGTCTGGACTCTCTCTGTGACAAAGCAGGTATTCCTAATGCACTTGTAGGCTGAATATTGTCCAAGAAAGGGAAGGAAATTCCCAAATGTCAAGCAACGTTAAAGTGAGATTCAGTCTGAAAGAAATGGTTAAATATAACCGAGACATGTAAAATGATTTCATATTTCAAGCAAATTTATCCCAGTTTTCAACAATGTGTGAGTCACTAAATCAGTCCTTCCTCTATGCTGTATAGAGCGAGCGAGGCGAGTTGGTGGACCTACCAGGTTTATGTTAAGGTTGTCACTCTGTGCTTTGCAGAGTTGGACCAGTTCCATTTCAAAACGAGCCTTCAGCCATATGGATCAGTGTCCAACTGTGCTGCTTGGCAGTCTGCTGAGTGCTGCTGCGTGTCGCCAGTATTCGCATGTCAAGGGATGTCTGCATGCGAGCAAGAGTCACCGCTTTCTGCCAAGCCCCGCCCAGATCTGCACTCGTCTCATAATCAATGACCTTTCTGTTTAAGGTGATGGATGAGGGAGAAGTGCAGTGTAAGCATGCGTCTCGTCCATACTGTCTCCTCTCTCTCTCTCTCTCTTCCTCTAGCTGTCCTCGCTCCCTCTCCTCTCTTTCTTACACATGCTGAGCACCTGAAGGTCAACAACTTACACACCGCTGTCAGGTTCTGCAGTGTACATGTGTACTTTTGATGAGCGCATATCAAGCATGTGTGTGCTTCATCAGCTCTTTTTCACCCCTCTCACCCCTGCATGATCGGCTCACTGGTGCATCACTGGTGCAGTTTCCATTCTACTTTGTTACTGTGCATTGTCCATGTGGTTGATGTTGGGTCTTGTTGCTGTTGTCTCTGTCTTTGGTGGGTGTATGTGTGTGTCCTCTCTCCAGGCCAGAGTGAAGAATCAGTTCCTAGATTATAAGGACCTAGCTGCCCTGCCAAAGGTCAAGGCCATATACGAGGTCCAACAGCCAGACCTCATATCCTCCTCATACCAGCCGTACCACAGATACACCTCTGATGACAGGCTAGAAACTTACAGCTATGGGGAGGTACTACTGCAACACACTCCAGGCCAAACTTGGCTTTGGTCTCATCGTCGGTCTGCATTCAGGAGAAACACTTTGTTTGGTTTTTAAATTTAGCTTTGTGGATAAGAAGTGTCTTCATTGCAACTGATATAGCATTTAGATTTCTCTTATGTGTTATTTGGTAAAGTGAGATTCTGTAATTGGTCATTTTAGTTGAACTTTTTTATTTTATTTTTCATTTTTACTTCTTTTTTTGAGACAAAGATAAGAAATATTTTTTAACTAAACTTAATTTTAAAACCCTTGTTATTTGGTTGAAGTTACAGATTGGTATATGTTACAACATACAGACAATCAAACCAGGTTCTGATAATTGTCTTTCCACAAAGTAATAGTTTGACATTTTGGGAAATACACTTTACAGTCAGATGAGAAAACAGGCAACTAGCTAAGCTTAGCACACAGCCTGGAAACAGGGCGGAGACAGCTGGCCTGGCTCTGTCCAATGTTTAATAAATCTACCTCACAGCACCTCTAAAGATCACTAACCAAGCCAAACCCAGAATTAGTTCAGACAAACCACAGCGTGACATTTTTACATTTCGGCTTGCGTATGAATAAAATAACAGCGATATGAATAGTTAATTAGTGAGCTTTAAACAGACACCAGAGTGGTATCTTCCTTTTAACTGACATTTCAATCTAATAAATAAAAATGGTGTGGCTTAAAGTCATCACTTTGTCCCATGCAGAAAACCCCACCAGTCACCCGTGTAGGACGAAACAAAGCACATAGATTACATTTGAGAAGATTGGCTGGTCTTTTCTTGTGGTCCTGTAAATACATGATATATGAGGTATTGTTCTGGTTTCACCACGTTGCTACATTATAAATGCTCACTCTTCTCTCTCCACTCATTCTCCAGTCACTTGGGACACTCTCTCCCTATTCTCAGGTAAGCACTCTTCCTAGCAGAGCAAATGGACTGACTTTGTCACTTTGTCAGTAAGTTATTTGTCTCCTCGTTGCCCCCCTCGCTCTTTTTTCACCTCTACCTCGGCTCCCCTTTCTCTTTTCAGGACTACGACAGCCTGGATATAAAGCAGAGGCGGTGCTCCAGTCCAGGTTATATTGACTCGCCAACATACAGTCGCCAAGGCACGTCACCCATCATGCCTCGCTCTCCGCAGCACTATGCCTACCCTGGTGAGTCAGATGGCATTCACTTCTAGTTGTCTGCTTATAAGCTCAGAGTTTGATATCAGTATGCTTTCTTCATGAAGTCCACCATGCAGTACTTAATGAACTTAGTGTCGGGAATGATTCTCGTGAAGTTTAGTAATTTAACATTTTTGTCGATGTCGAGATGAGGGGGTCGATGCCGCTCTTATGTGTGCCTGTGCAGTGTGTGGCCAACGGCCAGTTAGCATAACAAGTGGAGCTACTGCTTCTGGCCAAGAATTCATCCTTCACAAAGCACCTCGTAAAACGGCAAATTACCATTTTTACGGTACGGCTTTTGAAAGAACTTGCTAAGTCTTCTGGTGACAAAGGATAAACAGATTCACCACCTTTGGGCAGAATCTCTTTCACTTTACTCCAAAATAGTTGTTTGACTATCTCATATGCTGCAGTTGCTCCTTGGCTGTCATTTCATTCAACTCTTACACATGTGCATTGACACTGTAATTACTGTCATAGGAAGACAAGTCAATAACCGTTGTCATTACACAAGTGGAATAGTTATCCAATGTCACTTTGTAACTTGAATGAATGCCGTTTTGGTTTTCATCTGCCTGGATGAGACTTGCGTTGAGGCCTTCCTTCATTCTCATGTTTCCTTTGCTGTGATTGGCTGTGGTTGGCTGCAGGCTCTGAGAGTGGCAGGAGTTCACCTTATTACGGCCAAGAGGGGCGGTCAAGCACACCCACCACAAACCAGCCCCCTAAACATTTTCATGTACCAGGTAGGATTCCCCATCTCCTCATTGCACTACTCACAATCTCATCAATGTTTTACTCCGCGGGGGAAGATTTCATCAGAAATTATTCACTGATGCAAATCTTTCATTTTAAGTTCAGGAATCAGAGTTTTGTGGAAAATAGTCGTATTTTGAACCAATTTGAACAACCATCCCTCGTACCTCCGCCTCGTCCCTTCCGAATCACCCCGATAGAGACTCACATCCTCGCCTCCTTCACTCCTTCACTCCTCCATCTCCTCTTTCTCTCCTCAGCCACAGGGGACCCCAACATCTACAAGAAGCCTCCCATCTATACGAGAACGGGTACAGTGCAGTTAGCCACGCCTTAGCCTGCCTGTCCTCCTGTCAGTTTAGTCCTGCTGTGTTTGAGTACTCCATGTAGATGTTTTTGCTGACCTATTGATGTTATTAATGAGTGATTAATATTGATGCTCGGTCGTCATCGAGAATGAAGCCACCAATAAACAAAAAGACGGAAAATGCACAAACGGAAATAGAGTTTGACTTGAAAAGCGCTTTTTCAAAATTGGACTCATTGCATTTGTAATTGGCTGAATGCAGAAGAGCAACGTTTCAATGTGCATGCCGCTAACACGTGCCTGCTTCTGCAGCACGACAGGTTCTTGTCTGCAAATGGGACTGGAATAGACCAAAAATGATGTGAAGGTTGCTCAGGCGTGACAAGTGTTGAGTACACGGGACTCTTGAGGACACAAGTTAACAGAATAGAACGGAACAATAGAACAAAGCAAAGTGGGGAGAAAAAAAACTGCATTATAACTAGAATGTATATTTGCCATGGAGACTCCGTCTAGTTAACCAGTGGTCAGTGTGTGATTTAAGGGGGCGTCTCTGTAATTGTAACGGTTTGAATGCAGGGACAGCTGGTTTTTTTGGTCGAAAAACACACCGAGTATGTGAGAGGGAAGTCTGATTTCTTAACAGCGTGTGTCTATGCTGTCATTCAATCAAGTAACACAGCAACGCGGTTAACTCCAGATGCTATTTTTGCCTTTTATTACGAGTCATTAAACTGAAATGCACATCAGCCATCCTTCACACGTCACAGTGGAAAATGCTTTTCAGCTGACTCAAGACCTCTTGATGGAGTTTGTTTATCTTCGTCGTCCTGCATGTTCTCCTGTACTGTATGTGGTGGTATTCGTGGGGTAGTGAACTGTGTCGACCCGTGTACAGACACTTTCGCCCTTCTATGTTTCTCGGTTGTAATTAGTACATTGCAGGCCATGATGTTCCCACAACACATGTTTGTCAACGAAGAATCATTTAAAAAAAACTCCAAGCACACACTTCTGTCACATGGATCCTTCTCATACTTTATGTCGTCCTAACAGCTATTGATTATTATTCTCTCTTGTTTTAGCACTTAACAGGATTGACGTATATTCATAGTCACAACAGACACGTGTGATGTTGCTGTGTGCATCAAAAGCCTGTTATGTACTACTCAGTGCTACCTATATATATTTAAAAATATCAGCCTTTTTCCTTTTCTCCATATCGCTAGCAAACCTCTCACATTGACACATCTCTCCGATGGTGACGCTCCAATAATGTTTCCCTTTTCCTTTTCACCTTTTTATTGCATCCGATCCCTTTTATTCACTTCCTGCCACCCTTCTGCTTCACTTCCCCCCCCCCCGGTGACCTTGCCACTGTAAGTACCTCTCTCCTCTCGCTGTTTCACTCACTGTCGGTAGATAGATTATTATGTCTGTCGTGTGTGTCTGTGTTTCTGCCTTTGTGTATTGGTCCTCCCATGTCAATGCTGGACAGCCATCCTTCCTCCGGCAGAAGGTCCAATCTGTCTGTGTGTGGGTGTGTGCGTGGGTGTGCGCGTGTGTGTCGTCGAGCTGAAAGTGTGTGTCAACATGAGAACTTCTGCCATCAGTGTCATGCATCATGTGTATAGGAATTCAATGGATCGTGGATCTGTGCCGCCGCGGCTAATGGCAAACTGAGTGAAGAGCGATCTATCTGACATTACACTGCATGTCACATCCATTGACTCCCATTGACTGTGCTTTAGTGCAGAGTGGCATCGATATCATCGCCTCACGCCATGAATGCAGCGACTGTGTGCCGCAGGCTGAGCAGTAACTGAGCTCACTTGAATGCTGGTTATTTTTTTGCTGGATATGGATCTCCTCTGACAGGAATGCAGGAAGTGATGACCGCAAATATGAAGCGTACATCTACTCTGGCTGTAAATCATTGTGGTATTCCTTTCCACGTTTTCCTCCGGAAAGGGATAGTTTAACATCCTGGGAAATAGTTTATTCACAGTTCTTGTCAAAACGAGACACCACTCTCACGTCTCTATTCAATTTGAAGCTGGAGCCAGGAGACGATTGACTTCCGCTTTAGGCTTAGCATTAAAAGGTCATGAACATATTTCCCGAAATTTCAAACTATTTCTTTAACATAATTACCACCTACTGTGGTTCTGTCTGTTTTTCTCTCTCCTAACCTATCCCTCCTTCACAGGCAATCATGTGAACGCAGCCACCAAAAGCAGGACCAGCGAGGACATCCTCAGATCCTCCAGGCTGTCCACCTACTCTCCTGAGCCATATACCCAGTCCGAGTCTGACTACTCCCCTTACACCAGCTCCCCCAGGGGTACGAAACACTGTCATTTCACTGAGTTCACAGTGGCAAGCCGCATTGTTTTGATTTTCCGCTGGACCACACACGGACATCGAAGTTCCTTTTGTAACTGTGTTGTCATATTTATTCACTCACCCACTGCGTTCCACAACGAGCTCTTTATACATGTGAGGGGAATGAACCTCTTTTATCTGTTTTTGTCTCTCAGCCTATCGGGTGCCGAGGAGACGCTTCTCGACAGGAGGAGATGAAGAGAGTTGGAGTCCCGGTCTTCAAAGAGTAAGGGCTTCGTTATTTTCTTTCTCTCTTTCTTCAACATTTGGTTTGGAGAAAGTCACCTCCTTAAGAAACACCCATGACTAATGCACTTCTTATGCTATGGTGCCTGTTAACTGTCCCCCTGTTTTGCACTTGCTTCATTCACTGTACACCCCCCCCCCCCCCCCCCCCCCCCCCCCCCCCCCCCTTGACTCTTTCGTCGCTCCCCCTCAGATCGGGAGTGGCATCGGGAGGTTGATCCTAAAGGAGGAGATGAAAGCCAGATCTGGTTCCTATGACAACGACCCCTGGGGCAGTGCAAGGAATTCTCGTAGTGGGAGCAAGGAAACACTCAACACTACAGGCTACGGCACCACGGCGTACAACAACACCGTCAACGGATGTAAGGATCCCTCCCCCCTCTGGATCCCCCCTCTTTGTCTTTCCTCCTCGCTGTTTCTGCAAGTTCATGCCTGCGCTGCCATGTCTTTGTCCCTCCCAGTGTGACCGCGTGTGCGGCCACGGCAGTTTTTTATGAGCCTCAATATCCGCTGTCACCAGGGTTTGGAGTGACGGCAGTGAGGTTGTGGATGCAGGTCAGAGAGGGTCATGGCTGCTGCTGCAGGCATTATGGAGATGAAAAGATAGCTGAACAGCTGCTGCTGGCTTGCCACAGGTGCAGCAGATGTGGCCTGTCATTGTTGTGGGGATATCTGATGGCACTGAGTCTGAACATTTCAAGCTACCGAGAGAAGAGTGTTCAACCAGTTGTGCCAGATGTGATGAAGCCGGATCTGAAGCGACCTGAAGAGTTAGTGGTCGCACAGCGTATTGGGACGTTCAGACACCAGTCTGTCTCCATTATGATCCATAACTCTCCATCCCTCTATCTGTCCATCTCTCCGTGTATCTACCTCAGCCTCTCGCTCACCACAGCTGGTGTCCCATATCCTGGTTTATTTATGAGCAGTAAAATATCTCATTAAAGCTCTTTCTCAGATGGGAGGGGACACAACTGAACGGGACTCTGCTGGCTCCGCTTGAAAGGCAACATACATTGTAACCATACAAGCTGTGTTTTGCGATTAGACGGTGAAGCGTGTCTTTGTGCTTGTATGTTGTTTTTACATTTTTTATTTATCCACTTCTTCTTGGAGCCAGTCCTGCCTGCCCTATATCTGCCTTATTGCCCCTTTGATGTGTTGTGTTCCTTTCAGGGCTTGATTGGTACCCAACTTGCTCCTTTTCTTTTTTTATGTTATCACTCTAACGAGAGAGATAGCTGTCTAATCTCTAGAGCAATTTCCCTTGAATATTTTTGAGGACAATAATCAACATTTTGAGGCAGGACGCATTACAATTGATGCATCATTTGTGTGTGTGTGTGTGTGTGCAATAAGAGAGATATCTTGTAACTGTGTGATCTCTTTATTTCCCAGCTCCAAGATCTCAGTACAGCGCTGATAGCGGTGAGTTTGTCAATAATAAGACCTCCTCAGTTCTGGGTTTTTAAGGGGGTGTTCATACAGTAGCTGTTTTTGTATGGAGATGTTGAATGAAGATTTGCATTGGATCATAAATTACATATTTGCGCTGGATTCAGTGACCTTACATAAACAAAGCTCCAGTATTATGTGCACACATCTGGAACTGTAGGATGTTTTTTGGGTTGGTCAGGAGCGCCATCTTCTGGCACTGACCTGGCACTGACCATACCATTCCAAAGTTTAAAATGACATGAGAATAATAGGAAATTGAAGACTGTTTGGCTTGACGATGGTAATATTTTACTACTGCTTTCTTTTTTTCTTTTAGATTTTGTTTGTAAGTCCGCCTCGCTACCAGGATACGGACGCAACGGCATCCAGAGGGTGAGACCACAGTGAACATGACACAGCACCGTGATTAGCTGTATGAATTACATAGGCTTGGGGCTTATTTTAGACAGGTCGGACATCTTTAATACGACATTTGTTGTATGAAATGACCATTAACTTCGGGGCACTGGAATTCTGTATTGTTAGGGCTGTTGTTATTTCCTCATCGTATTACATGTTTATATCTCAGACTAAAACTAGTATTTCTATATGTTTAAGTCGCTATTATTCCTCTCTACACCTGCAGCCTCAGAGTGCTGATTGCTACCAGTACCCGTATGATAGTGGCAGTGAGGTCAATTGGGGAAGCAGAGGTAATATAATACAAAACACCGACCACTTATTACAGTGAAGCAATTCATTTTAATTTTTTTTTTTTCTATTGTACTAACTTGATTTCCTTTCTTCCCTCCCAGCAGAATACACGGTAAGGGTTTAATCAAATACTTTAATAATTAATTCCATGTGGGTTAGCCTGGATGTTGAATAATCCCAAAGTTATTGTAAACTAAGTGTCCAAAGTTTGATGACACATGCTGCCTCTTCCCCTCTGCAGATTTACCCCTATGAGGCGCTTATTGTCACCACTAGGGGTCGCAACAGGTTGCCCAAAGATGCAGACAGAGCCAGACTGGAGGTGAGTTATGAATGGGCCATAAGGCCAACTGTGCTTGGAATAAGTTCCCCCTGGTCTAGTTAAAAACAGGCGGTGTAGCCAGGATTTTAGAAATAGAAAGGCCCGCATGGCCACTCTGAAACCCAACCAAACGAAACTCTGTAAAATATTCTTCCGTTTCTAAACAATATATTCATTGAAATTTTTACTACTAATTTGTGTCAATTTGCACTCCGTACATTATGGTCTGGTGCCGGTTGTATAATTCTGTTTTTTTTTTTAAACGTTATTTTAGATTAATTCATTTAGGTGTTTCATAAAACAGGTGTTTGCCTAAAAAAGGTTAATTTAGGTTGCCTAAAAAAATGACTAAAAATGAATGTCTTTTTGTCATTATAACCGTGATATCCTCAATGGCAATTAAGGCCAGGTTGAAAATAATTGTATATTATAGGAATGTATTAATTGGGCACTTTAAAAACGACAGGTATAAAGAGGTAGCTGTGTGTCATCTCTATTTCTTGTGTTCTCAGCGTCACTTGTCCCCAGAGGAGTTCCTGCAAGTGTTTGGCATGACTGTGGAGGATTTTGACCGGCTGGCTCTGTGGAAGAGAAATGACCTCAAGAAGCAGGCCCGACTGTTTTAATAACTTATGGACGTCCGTTGAATACGGTCATAACCGGAGCGAGAGACTGGCCGGCCTGCAGGAGGTGAAGAAAGAGATGTTGAGACTTCTGCTCAGTTTCACTGCCATGGCTGAGAACCTGTTCGAGATCTCCTCATAAGACGAACCAAATTCTGGTCCCACCAGAGATACAGAGGGAAGGTCACAGAGACGTTATGCACAGATGGACGGATCAACTGTGGCTGTCAGTGCAACTGTGGCAGTTTGCTGCAGTGATGTGTAAGCAATAGAGAGTGTAGTACATTAGTGATGTGCTTTTCTTAAGGCATCATGTGGGGATGTCCGTGACCAGAGCTGCAGCACTAAAACATAAAGAGGAGAATTTTGGCTTTGCCTTATTTGTTATGGTCTCTTAGTTATGAGTGTGCAGCACCAGCAATCTGAATGAGTAGAATGTAGATACTGTATATCATTTATGACACTTTATCAGTGTGAATGATTAGATGAGAAAAATGAGAGTGAGCATCCAGCATCACTTTGCTTTGGTTTATAAGGATGCATTTTGTTTACCTGTTCCCTGTTTTTGCTCTGTCACCTGAAATACCGTCTCTCTCTGGTTTACATTTTACTCATACAGAACAAAACATGTAACAATGGGAGGTGGACTCAACTTTTTGTGAGAATGCAGATATACAGATTAGCAGATCCCTTCCATAATGTTCTGGTTAAATAGTTAAAGGTCACCAATAGATGCAGTTCACTGTGCAGCTGTATCATAAACCTAAAAGGATGTGCAATTCAGTAGATTAAGTAGATAACGTAAACACAGATGCAGTCCTCCTGCTCCATGTGTTCCAGCTCATCGCAATAGAACGATGACTAAATGTTTTAGGATGAGGACTCGTCATCCGTACATTTAAACTCACAGTTATTGATTCTCTTTTAGAATGATAATCCAATAATTTTGTAGTTTCAGAGATTATATTCACTCACAATGAAACACACTGCAAGGTATTAACATATACTGACAAAGATCCAGGGTTGTCGAAGACTTTACTTCCTTTGAATACGGTTCATTTTGTGATTCAAAATTAAACTTTAAACAAATTCTGTCTCTTTTTTTTATTATAATTTGTAGTTAGGAACTATCCACTGAGGAATCTTTTTTAAAGGAATTGTTTGACATGTTTTTAATTACTAGACCTATTCGCTATGTTGAAGGGTGGAAGCTAGCTAGTGACCAGCACTGCTAAAGTCGTCGTTGGTTTAATCTGGACAACAACCGAAGCGTCAAGGCCTTCAAAACCAGCGGAGACTGCAGCCTAAATCACAAATGCCGAACAAAACCCCCTAAACCAGTGTATTGCCGATTTACACATCACTTCTTATGTTTGTAGACTATAAATTAAGCTAACTAGATAATACTGTCATGTGGTGAGCTTTATGAAACACTGTTCGGCGCGTTAAGTTTGGACAGAGCTATTGTCTCATTGTTTCAAGCTAACTGGCTGTTGGCTAAAGTTTGCTAATTTGCTAATGTACAGTACAGACTTGCTTTACGCCCCCCCCACGTGGGAGCGAATAGGCAAACTCCTAATTCACATCAGGAATAGTTGCAGCAGCGCGTTCAATGCAGATTTGGCTGGCGCTAGGACCCAGCAGAGAAGCTGCCTCGAGCCCCCGACCAGCGGGTGGGTAGTGTACCGACTGTATGGAGGCTGACTCACTCACTCACTCACTCATGGGCCTGCATTAAATACCAACAACTCAGTCTCACATGGACGGCGTCAAAAGAGGAATGGAAACCAACGGCACCAAATGTAAGTTTGCTCCCTCAAAGTATTCAGTACTCACAAAAAAAAAGGATTCAGAACTTGTTTGCGTTTCTTCGTGCGGTTTGCAAAGGTGACTTTTATACATGCATGTTTGTCTTGTGTGCTGACTGGTCCTTTCTGCGGATGTCAAAGCGGTATGGAGTGTGTGTCCCACACACACGCACACGCACACACGCACACACACCTGTATGACTGCAGCACCCTGCAGTCATACACATACAGGCTCTCACTGAGGCATATGAGACACTTGCTAGAAAAAGTTAACATCAAGTGAGTTTTTTTTTTTGTCTTAATGTCTGCAATCATTTGCACTGAATTCGTTCTCACGGTCCATTTCTGTTTCTTTCTGTGTGACACTGTGTTTGTCTTTTTCGGCCCTCCTCCTGTTGCACATCTAACACACAATGGTAGTGCACTTTAAACATATAAATAGCGTTGCTTTGTTCTGCTTGGAGAGGCACAGAACCAGGTGGTTTCATCTGAAGTTTGATTGTTTTTATAGGAAGTGAAGCTCGCTCATCCTGAGTCAAGGCAAATATCTGGATGTGGAGATGAGATATTTGGAGATTAAGTGGTCATGGCTGTCATTGTTTGATATTGGACACCCCCAGCATGACTTCATGACTTGGAGTGCACCAGTGTTTTGTGTTGTATAGCAAGAAATACACCATGTGTTTCCACCCTGTGTGTGTGTGTTTTTCACACACACACACACACACACACCCCCTGCACAGCATTTTTCCACATTGTAACTAAAAACAAATACACTTGCCCCCCCTCCCTGTGTGCTGTGTTGCAAGGTTAGAGGTAACAGGGCAAGGGGACCCGACTCAGCGTTTCAAATTCTAAGTTAGGGTTTCAGTTTGTCGTGTGTATCTCTCAACACAAACACACACACACACACACACACACACACACACACACATGCACATATACAAACACACAGGATTTTTTGCTCGACTGCCTTTCTATCTGAGCTTTGTGTTTGTGTAAACACCACAGGAGAAAGCACACGGTGGTGACTGGGGATCCCTGGGGAGCACACTACTGTTTACATGGTCTTTGAATCCCCGGATTGGCTTCTGCTCAATCACTTTTCCTTGAATTGTCCTAAATAAAGACTACAAGTGTTACAATTCTCCCAAATGATTGTTCAGTGTATGAATGTATATAAATGAGTCATTGACCCATTGTCGATGTAACAATATTGGTTAGCGCAGCTTTTAATTAATCAGTTAAGACAGTTGTCTCAATGTTTTGTTTTAGTTTTTTTTTTTCAAAGCTTGCTGTGTGGAGTTCCATACATTCACAATTGAAGCTTGGTGAGGTTGATGAGAGGCAGGTTGGAGCTTGAGTAGTTGGAGCTTCTTGACAGGAACTATCCAGGCCAGCTGGAGCATCAGTGTAATAAAAGTTTTGTGTCCACGGTCGCCTCGGCAGAGCACCAGGTGGGTGTGAGAGGGGAGAGGCCGTCCCCACAGAGATGCATTGCAGTGGTGGGATTGTCTGTGATGTAGCCCAGCAGTTATGATGAATCGTGGCTATTGTCAGGTTATTTCAGAGCATATGGAAGAACTTGTGGACTCCCCCACAATGATGCATGTAAATATAAAACTGCTCACGCAAGCACAAGTCTGCTGTGTGTGCATGCGATCCCTATACTCCATCCATATCGTTCCTCTAATGAGATGGTTTGCTGCGCATATCCACATTCCACTGAGAAAGCTATGAAAAGAGAACGCCTATAGGAATATGTATCCCCTCTCACATTTGTAACAATTCATTTTTTCATGATACAAATCTAAGTTGTGGAGAATGTGTTTGAGAGTAAACAGGGATTTGAATTGTTAAAAGTTTAATTAAAACTTGGTGTCAGTGGTTCCAGGTTACCAGGGTCAATGAGCACAATTAAAAAGCAGTCTGCTGTCGTCATCCAGCCAGTGGTCAGTGACCTCACTGCGTGGGCATCTATGTCACTCATTACTATGTATGCCAGAATCTGCATTTGTACATGGCAAAAGCAGAGTCTGTAGCTAATGTAACTAAAATATAATGCTATCAAATGCTCATTTGGAAACAACCGCCACAACAATAGAAGCTCTTCCTGTGGTTCAGTTTGATTTCATTGCTGTACTTTGAGTTAATTACAGATTGTTTGTGCTTCAATGTTCACCTTCATTTAAATATCCAAATGACATCTTTTGATTGGACTGTTTAAATAGCTGTCTGTGGATTCCTTGGCTCCGCTCGACTGTTGTATTGCTGTTTCCAGTGGAGCTCTGCTGTGTTATTTTAACCAATTGAAACACCAGCTATAATAATAAGGAGATATAGAGGGAATCTCCCTTCCGTGTACGTTTTTTAATTATACATGGAAGGTTCAAAAGTTTTGTTTGCCCTATCAGACTTTATCAAGGTGTTTGTTCCCCTTGCAATTAGTGTGCAGACATGCCGACGCTCAAACATACATTATATTACATAGAGTATGATATGCCCCATCATGCATGAGCTGTAAATCATGGTTGATTGTGGACCAGCCCTATAACAAGTGGAATTCCCCTCTTTAACCCTTCGGTGATGAGGAGATCAGTGTGTGTGTGTGTGTGTGTGTGTGTGTGTGTGTGTGTGTGTGTGTGTGTGTGTGAGAGAGAGAGAGAGAGAGAGAGAGAGAGAGAGAGAGAGAGAGAGAGAGAGAGAGAGAGAGAGAGAGAGAGAGAGAGAGAGAGAGAGAGAGAGAGAGAGAGAGAGAGAGAGAGAGAGAGAGAGAGAGAGAGAGAGAGAGAGAGAGAGAGAGAGAGAGAGAGAGAGAGAGAGAGAGAGAGAGAGAGAGAGAGAGAGAGAGAGAGAGAGAGAGAGAGAGAGAGAGAGAGAGAGAGAGAGAGAGAGAGAGAGAGAGAGAGAGAGAGAGAGAGAGAGAGAGAGAGAGAGAGAGCAATGGTCATTCTCTGCACAGCTGTTTATATAGGGTTTCCATGGAGATATGCTGCACAACATTACAGCAGGCGACTATAGAGTGTATGTCACTTATAAATATGGTGTTTTCTCCTGTTGCATAGGGTGAAAAGTGACCTGGGGGTGTGTGCGTACAGGTACAAGCAAGATACTCAGGGAAATTTGGCAGAGAGTTAGTTAGCGTAAGAGTTACTTTACCTGTTGTCAGTTCGGTTTACTATATGTTACTTACAGCCATAATTTAGCACTGAAATATGATTCATATACAGATATATTATTGTAATTTATTTTGGCCTCAGGGATGCATTCAGCTTCGCAGTTCCAACATTACAGTGCACGGATAGAAGAACCAAATGAGAAGTCGTCTTCTAGCAGCCGATGGTGAGGCGAAAGGATTTCTAATTATTGTCTTGTCCGCTCTCCTTACGGCAAAGTAAAAAATAATCAAATCAAAAAAAAAATTTAAATTCTGAGATGATAATCACAAAACAGGGGAACATGTTTTCTCAAGTGAATACATTACATTTTCGTAAAATTCAGTCAACAGCAAGAAGACACTGAGAGTGTGTCCTATTTTTCTGGTGAACAACTGAAGGCCCCGCTCTGGTCAGAATCCCATTAACACAAAGAAATCCCAAATGGAGACAAAGCGGATCCTTTTTCCCCTGTGTGTGTGTGTGTGTGTGTGTGTGTGTGTGTGTGTGTGTGTGTTTGTGTGCATGTGTGCATGTTAACCTTGTCTGTGCAACATCAGTAAAGCAGTGCTTCCACTTGCCGATTACCATCTTTCTCAGTGTGTGAATACTTTTGTGTGAGGGAGACATAGCATTGTGGTGATCTCATAGGACTCGGGGCAGATCTGGGATCTGAATAATACTGACTGCACTGTGAGGCCTTTGTCTGGCAGCAGGCTGAGTCAAGCCCTCTGTGCCATCTCAGACCTGAATAAATCAGGGAGCAGAAGATGAAGAAACGAGAAGGAGGGGAAGGAGGTTGAGCAGACAGACATCCCCTACATAATGGTCAGCTCTGTGACCTTTGACCTTTGACCTGAGTCCATATTGAGAAATACCCAGATGCAACTGTGGCCACTGCTACTGTTGAATGACTTCTACCCATCTGTCCACTTTCTATACCTGCATTTATTTCTGTGGAGATTAGCCTATCCCATAATGCATTGGTAAAAGACAGGGCAATCCCCTTCTGATTTGTACATGATCACAGTGTGAAAACAAAACCCACATTTAATGATACAATAGATTTGATAGTATAGGGGTGAGTAAAGGACTGCAGGAGGGATGGATCTGACATTAATGTGTTAAGGATGGATCACTGTAATGCAACGAATAACAATGTGTCAGGTGGTTATGCGCTGTAAGAGATTCCTCATATTATTTTTTTTCGTGTCACACTATACGCAATGGACACTTTTCTGTTGCACACATCCTTGTTCGCGGTGCCCCACGTCTGTCAGATTTCACCATTATTGAGCTAATAACATGTAATCTGGTCCCAGGTTAAAGCCTAGTAAGATAACGCAAGAGCACTGTGAATAAACATAGTGGGTGTTGTGGGAAAATTGCCAGTATTGCTTCACTAACCTGACCTGTAAACTCGGGCCCTTGACTGTGTGTGTGTGTGTGTGTGTGTGTGTGTGAGAACATCAAAAGCTTCTGTGCTCCACTGCTGCCCTTCAAAAGCCAGATAATGCTTAAACAGGTGAGTGGGAGTGCACAAACCCATAATTCTCCCCCTCCATCGCCATGGAGACGCCCCAGCCGCTGAAGAGGCCTAATGGCTTTGAGTCTTGTTCTCTCTCTGTGACGAGCTCATTAGAGAGAGTGGGGATGCACATTCAAGCTAGAAATGTGTTGTAGGCATTGAATACACATGTACACAACCCAGCCCCCCCCCCCTCTCATTTAAATGATGTCTGCAAATATTTGCAAAAGGTAGGGTGAATTGAAGCTTTAGCTTGCTTCACTTTAGGGAGACTTAAATGAGATGTAATCCTGGAAGTAATTTTGCTGTGGAATGCGTGCTCTAAATGCTTTAGGTTTTTCCCAATTTAAGATTATGAAGTGGCGTTTTCAAGTCAGCAATCAGCTGGTACATTGACTTACAGTCAGTCTGTAAGGTAATGTACCAGCCAACTCTTTCTGAAGTAAAAGAAACAACTAGGATTGAACACTGCCCCACGTGTCAACAAAGAAATCCAAAGGGCCCATTTCCCTGGAATGTTTCCATCTCTAGTGTATTTATTGTATTTGTGCGTTAAACTGGGATGTTATTCCTGCTGTGTTTTATGATAACCCGGAGCATCTTCCCGTGCACCATTTAAAAACAGTGGGGAGAACATGTTTTTCCCCCTTCTCCCCTTAATTTGTACACCTTTACGACTCCTCCAAACCAAATAAGTGTTTACACATGCTCACCTCACCTGCTGCTCCACTTCAGCTGGTTTTGCATTGTGCGTTTTGGTATGTATCTTTATCATTGTTTGTTTGTCTAAAAATGTCCACCCACATGATGAATGTACACGTCAAAGCCATGAGAAAGGAATGCTCTCTCTAGGGGGCTACCTGCAGGGGTGAAACGAAGGTTTGTCATAATGGCCCATTCAAAAGCTCCATTATATTGTCATCCTTTTTGAAATACAGTTGTAGAAGCCTTGTTCAATTCTATCTGGCCTAGGATCTAGACAGTGCACTGAGAATGGGGTCACCAGAGACGGTACAGTAAAAGGGGGAGCGGGTCAGCTGACAGGAACAGGAAACAGAAGGCCGGAGGTGATACGTGATGTCATCAGAGGAGGGAGGAAGTCCATCTCTATAGGGAGCTTGTGGGGCATCCCCATGCTGTTGGTCAGCCCATTAAGCGATGTAGGACAGGAAACGTGTTTTGTTGGCATTGTGCGGAATAAGATCCAAATCGCTCTCTAAGGGCCTTCGTATAACTTGCTAGCAAACAGCCGCCTATTTACACATCCAGCAGATACAGAACAACATCAGACCTCATTTGGAGCGGTCCACTTGATGATAGCGACTTTAAGAAATCCACCCCATTCAGAAGCGTGAACTCAAATTGAATTCACCTCAAATCCTTCCCGAGATGACGAATGCACTGGCCAAACAGTAGCAAAAAGACAGCTTAAGTCACATCTCACCGATGAACCAGAGCTGTCTCTGTTTACCTGTCGTGGGCTCCGGTGATATCGGCTCGCGAATGCCCAGACTTGTTTTGTGCCGGGGAGAGGAGAAGCGTCAGACTTGGGAAATGCCTGGAATCTGAGGAGTAGAGTGCGAGGAGGTTTCATCGTGATGGGGCACAGGCCGGTGGGAGATGACACTGTTGGCACGGCTCTTAATGTAATTAAAAAAAACCTCAAGCACATCTGGTCATCTGGCTTACCTCACCTTTGTTTAGCATGTGATGTCTCCACACGCCTCTGTGATTTATGTAGAGCTTACGTACGGGATAAGACATGTCACATCAATTCTTTCTTTTATTTGTCTTTGTCTTTTATTTGTTCAGCTTCTTTTTCTTCTTCTTCTTTTTTTTTCTTCAAAGACGCACGTCCCAAGCTTTGATGCCTGAGTTGGATGGTGGTATGTAGATAACCTTCACATGCCGTGAAGATAACATTCGATCCGTGCTATCTCTGAACTGAAATGCCTCTGTGACTCACTTAACATGAGACACGGTTCGGCTCTTTCTCACACAAAAAAAACAAAACTTTTTCATTTCCTTTCAAAAGTTGCTGGGTCATATTGTTCAGCCGGCCTGAAGAAATACTCCCACACTGTGTGTTTGTGTGTGTGTGTGTGTGTGTGTTGTGTGTGTGTGTGTGTGTGTGTGTGTGTGTGTGTGTGTGTGTGTGTGTGTGTGTGTGTGTGTGTGTGTGTGTGTGTGTGTGTGTGTGTGTGTGTGTGTGTGTGTGTGTGTGTGTGTGTGTGTGTGTGTGTGTGTGTGTGTCTGTGGACACCTCCAAGTCCTCAACCTGCAGGTCTCTTTCATGTCAGATCAGGTTGGGAAGAGGCTGTATATCCAACATGTCCAAAGACAATAAGGAAGGGGAGACTTCCAAGAAAAGCCCAGGAGTTTTCATGAGATACTGATCTCTCGTGGAGTCGCAGATGGTACAGTCGTTTTGGGTTCCTCACAGCGGCTTTGTCCAGCAGGCCTCACCCCCTTTTGTGCTTGTAACAATGTTTTATGTTGTGGACTTGATCATTGCAACTCACTGATCTGGAAAACGCATCAATTTTTCCAGATCAATATTCCGCCGTGTTTTAGCAGTTACCCGAATATGTCTGTCCTTACACGCATCACTTTTACGCCAACGTGCGAGGTTGCGCCCAGTCATCAAGTGAAGAAATGGGGATGTTTCTCACAACGTGGTGTGCTTTCCCGTCCCTCCTCCTCTGGCATCCGTGGTCTTGCAGTGTGAGTTCACAGCTTTACTAAAGAGGTCACAGGTCACATTTAGTCACAGTGAGGAAGGGTTTGTCAGGCCATAACCAAGTCTAGCACGGTGTGGCTGGGGCATTAGTCACAGCAAAGTTTGGAAATGCTAGAAATGCCTCAGGGAATGTTTCTGGCCTGTGCGTCAAATTAGACGGTCAAGGGCACTTCCTGTCTGCACTATTAAGCAATTACTTATCTATTTTTCGACACGGACATCCTTGGAATTTTATGTTCATCATTCATTGTCTAGTGGTATTTCTGCAGTGTCACTCATCGGGATCACCGTTAACTCTATTGGCATCTTTTTGTTATCACTGTCTCTTTTGCTACACATTTTTGAAGGTTCTGTGACAGTGGGGTTTCTAACCTTAACAACTTGTTGCCAGGGACCACATTTCTTTAATCTGATTTAAATCAAAATCCTCCTCGTCGGACAAGGTCTAAGCTTGTGTTGACAACATTTATCATTTGGGAATGTTTGCTGTCAAATGGAGGAGGAAAAGGGTTTATGTTAATCTATAAATATTGTATTGAACGAAAGTATTGTTTTGGAATAAGTACAGTAATTAAAACAGAAATGTCCTGTTCACCATAACGATATGAGAGTGGCATTGATATTCTCACCCAAAATGTATTATTTTAAATAAAGAGTGTTCAATAGGCAAAAGCAAAAAAGGGGTCCAACTGGGATTCAACGGGTGGTTTTGTTATGTTACATCTTCTGTATTAATCTGACACAGTGTTGTGCACCAGGCAGCCCGTCAGCCAGCTGACACTGTTTTCTTTCGACAGCTGATGCTCAATGAAAGCCTCTACTTAGCAGTGTGGTTTTGTCTGTGCGTGTGGGGTCCTGCATCGCTGTGCCTATGGGTGTGTACCTGTCTGCGTGGGCTCACAGGGTTGTTTGTGCAGCGTTGGTGCCCTTGTGATTCAAGGCAGCGTGTTGCATCGTGTTGGGGCACATGAGTCCGCCTCGAGGCAACAAATCAACCCTGTGTAACTCCGAAAAGTCTGAACTTACCTCCGCTCCAGAGCCTTTACTCAGCCTCCCCTGTGACCTTATGCACGTTCATATCACTATCGAGGTTACCACTTGCAGCATCAGCTTCACTGTGAACATTTTCCTGGTATCTTCATGAGAAAGTAACCTTGTTAAAGATGCTCTGACGTCGAGTAGAAGTACAATGCCTCGCTGTGTCTGGCATGTGTTCACGGGCATCATCTGGATGGCAGCCTTTATTGTGCAACTAGTTAAAGGTTAATAATGTATTGAGGGAAAGAATAAAGAATGCGGGTTAGCCATTAGTCGACATGTGTGTGTTTACACAGCAAGCCTTTCCCAGGTGCTACACGATCCACAGGATTACAGCGGAGGGGGCTTTACTTATACACACACACACACACACAGAGCACCCAGAAAAATAAAGACAAGACAAGAGGGGAGGGGAGGCAGAGTGGGAGGGAGGTATAGGGAGATAACAGATCAGAGGGAGGAAGGGAGAGGTCAAAGAAGTGTGAATTCAGCAGTAGGCAGGCTTCTGCTCACCTCCAACACAAAGACTTCACAGGACCAAGCACACGGAGAGGTTTCCACTCCGGAATATCTCCTACACGCCGGTTTGTCTTCTTCGATAGCCTTGGAGAATGGTGGGACTCTCATCCACTGCTGTCGAGGGTGAGTGTTGAAGGGGAGCCTTCGCAGCTCGTCAGGACATTCACACAGCAGGTATCTGAAGCAAAAGGATTTGTGGAAGATATGTGAATATCACGGAAGCATTGCGAGGACAGGCGCATTGAAGGTGTTTTAAACATGAGACTGAATGCGAGGAGGCATCAGGCGATGTTTGCCTTTTTAAGCCATCGTGCCAGCTGAATTCCAGGAAAGTCAGTGGTGTATTGAATTGTTGAGAAAGCAGCAGCTTGCCACTCAGATGTAGCCTCTTGAGACTCTTTGCGGGATGCAAATTCTTGTGTGATAAGCTGGAATGTCTGTGAAACAGAGTTGCTGCCCAATGAGTGGATTTTGTCTCTTTAGTTGTTTCAACATACTGTGAAGTTATTTGTGTGCAAGTGCGACAAGATAAGTCAGCTCGGCATGCAGAAAGCCCTCGGCATTAAGAAAAGGGGCGAAGAACAAACCTGTGCACCCGATTGAGGTCACATTATTCTTCATATCAGGGTTTGTGGACGTGTTGGCGCAGGTGCTCAACTCGCTGACATTACTCCCCCCCCCCCCCCCCCCTTCTCCCTCCTTCTCCCTCCATCAGATTGTACAGAAGGTCGGCTAACGCAAGCCTCTCCTTAAAGGTCTGAGCCGGCGCTGTTAAACAAACTTCTGTCTCGGCCTCACGACATTTGCACACTGACACAAAGACATTTTTGCGGAGTCTTGCACTATTAACAAGGTGAGGAATGTGCCCGGTGTTTCACGGGCAATTGTCAGACAAGTGTGAGGCTGTAAATGTTTGCACTTGGAACGGTCCTCCACTTCCCTTGCATGGTGCACTGCCTGCACCCACCGTGTGTGTTGTTTCAAATGTCATTACGCTTTCTCTGACGGATGGATGAAGTAAAGTAATGCGCTTGTAGCTGCAAATATTCCTACTCCACCCGAAAGCATGAACCCGTTTTCATGTAGCGTTATCATCTTATTCAAGCTTGTGTGTAGTTTCCCTCAGGTGCTAAGCCCCCCAATCTGTTTTATCTGACTTCTAAAGACATCAAAGACACACACACACACACACACACACAGAGTTGCAGCAGAGATTTAAAGGATCATGTGATGTTTTAGATGTGCGAGAACTCTTGTGAGTAGTGTGGTGTCGATTATCAAGGCCAGGTTGAGGATTGAAGGGTGGTCTTATGGGCTTCACAAGTCAAATATTACGCAGTAATTCCTCTTCGCTCATTCTGGCACAAGCCAAATAGGACTGTAATCGTCAGATTGGATAATAAGCTTTTTAGAGCACTAGTCCAAGTGAAACGGGGAAATAGCTTCATGAGTGTTGTGACCTACTTCACGCCAACTCCTTGAAAGCAACACCTCAATTTCTGAGTTAAAGTTGATTTAATGCTGACTGGTGTACATTTCAGTTTCTCTCTGCCGTGAATGAGTCATGCTATGGATAAGGTTCTTCCACTGGGTCAGGGGAAGCCCAGCGGTGCACTACAGCCAGATTCTAAACAGCTGGAGCCTCTGGCAGAGAGACAACACTCGCCAGGCCAAAACATCCCACTCTCATGTGTTTCCTCTCCGTCCCCCGACCCCCACCTCCTTATTTCCCTTGGGTGAATCGGATCTTAATGAGGAAACATTCCATGTCCCCTCGCATTAATGAAATCCTCATGCCCACTTCTCTGAGTGCGAGCGGGCCTTTGCAACAATAGGAGGAAACTGCGTTAGTAAAGAGTTGGTGGAAGAGGACGCAGGCGAACACACACACACACACACACACACACCTAGTGTGGCGTGTTTACGCTTGACTGTAACCTTGGCAGAGCACTGTGAAGCCCATAGGAAGACCCACCTCAGGAAAGTATGTCTGTCTTTAGGGATGGGAGCAGTCTGAAATGTAGAACTAGCATCAGTTACGAACTCGTCCGTCTTCCAGATTATCAAGACCTCTACTTGTCAGTGGTGATTACCTACAATATTCAACATTCTGCCTAAACTAATTCATATGCTGCTTGAACTGGCTTATTCACACAACTTGTTGACAGGTGCACCAAAGTTCACCTTTTTAACACGCCCCACTAAATACACAGCATGCGTGCGTGTGTGTGTGTGTGTGTGTGTGTGTGTGCGTGTATTTTGTGTTTGTTTACGTGTTGCCATATGACCGCCCGCCGAACAAAAGACTTTTCTGGCTCAGCAGCCGTCCCGTGGATGACCCCGGCAAGATGCACGGTTCAGCAGGTCTAATGCAGCCGGACTGTGAAAATGTGGCTCGGGGGGGTGAGGGTGAGATAAAGTAAAGGTGGGGGCGGGGGGGGGCAGGGGCAGACAAGTGTGCCAGCAGTGACTCAGCCAGTCGTCAGGTTTTTTTTGTTTTTTTTCTTTTCTTTCTTTTTTTCAGGATTCTAGAGGAAAGGAAGTGTGCGTTAGGATACGACAATGCAGAGAGAAAGAATAGGAAATAAGCTGTGAAGGCCGTACAAAGAAGGGAGAAACATTTGCTTGTGTCTGCCAGTCAGATAGAGGAGGAAGCCACACACACACACACACACACACACACACATACATCAGCAGCAGGTTGCAGACCTGTTCCCAGGGCATCTAGTAGCCGAGGGGAGTGGGACGGTTTATTTAACTTCTGTTCTGAAAACAGGGAGTGGACCAGATTAACATGCGATGTGGATCATATATTCCTATATGTCGAGTCCTCAAAGTGTTGCAAAACCTGGAGATCCCCAGGAAGAATGCATATCGCAGGAGGTCGGCCTGCCTGAGGCAGCTTGAGCTTGTGTGAGGCTTGGACTTTAAATCTCTCCACTAATAGATAAAGATCAGGAGTTTCTGCTTGCTGCTGCATTTGGCCTGCTCTGGGCTTTGTTTCTTCTTGTCAGAATCTCATGTTTCTGCCAACATCTGTACAATCTTTGCAGGGCACCTAATTTACCTTCGTATCATTTGAGATCGACAGTTGATTGAAGTTTGGGGATTGGGCCAAATCAGCCTGAGCAGCAACATTTCAGAGCTGCTGCAGAAAGACAACACTGGGTTTCTTTGCTCCTCGCGCAGGATGTTTGTTCTTATTCTGTGTAAGATTAGTTATTTTGGGTAGCTTCACTTCCCATTCTTTCTTTCTGGGTTAATGAGCAATTAGCAAACCTGTTTCCTGTCACAACCGCCTTCTGCTCTTGTTTCGTCTGGCTTGTGAGCGAGCGAGCCGGAGAGGAGGGAGACCGTGTGATAAGGTGTCCCATTGATATCGCCAAAGTGACAGAAAATGAAAGAAAGACACAGAGAAAGCAAAGCAGACAGGGGCTCTGGGACATACACTCCTTTGGTTTGTTTAGACATGTCCGTCTGACCTTTGCCCTCTACTGATGAATTGAAGCCGTGAACCCCCCCCCACCCCCCACCCCCCCACTGACCTATGCCCTGCTCTGTGCAGCGATGGAGGTGTTGGTGAGTGAGCTCGGCGTCCTGCTGAAGATGCTGGACCAGGAGAGCCTCAGCTCCTCCACGGAGGAGAAGAAGACCTCCGTGTGGAACCTCCTGCAGCAGATACAGCCATCAGGTTAGTGAGGAGGAGGAAAGATGATGTAAGATTCGTGTTCAAAGCTCCGGGTCCCGTGGCCGCAGGAAATTCAGGATTCGAGTTAAAGTTTAACAATATTTAATGGCAAAGATAATACTCATGTAGCGTTCACGATCGTGGGGCCAGAAAGGAGGAACTCTCCACAGACGGAGTGCAGCTCTCAAGGAGCCACAGACCGGGGCTGTCTCGAGTCTCCAGACCAGTAGAACCATGTCCCCAGAACAAATGCTCGGCTATTAGTATGGTCATGCAAATGAATTCACACCTAAAGGTTAGTTCCATTGGTCAGTTCAAAGGATGCCGCAGTTCTACTCGCTACGCCAATTAGTAAACAGGCGAGGTCAAAGCTCACTCTTCCGGTCAAGGACAGGAAGTTCCCCTTCACAATAAAACCCTATTATCCTGCCTTCCGAATAAAAGCAACACATTAGGTTTCAATCGGCATCCATTTTAACTATTGTCTAAACAATAAAACATTCATTCATTCTCATGCATCATAGTTAATCATTACATTTGTCATTAAAACAGAATAATAAAACAGTGATCCTCTCTTATGTTTCATAATACATTCCTCCAGAATATTCCTCATAATATCCCAAATTAATTATCATATCTTTCTTTATGTATTAATTTAAAACATAAACTTCTTTTATCTACATGTGCAAATATATATAAAATCCACTACAACTTAACAATGACTTCTGTCACTTTATTTCCATTTTCTTGTTTTGTATGGCTTTTATGTAGAGGGGCTTTACAGTGTGCAATACAAAAATCTCTCTTTCCTTGGCTCCAGTTTCAGGAACAGACTACATCTACATGAACTCATCAGTGTACAGAAATGGCACCAGCTTCGTAGAGTCCCTTTTTGAGACATTTGGTGAGTTCGGGCTCCCACCCGTAGCTGTAAAATGTTCCTTGATCCATATAAATGAGCTACAAATATCCTGTTCTCTTTATGTATAAGTATACAAGTATAAATGTTGTCTCTTATAGACTGCGAGCTTGGAGACCTAAAGGAGGTTACAGATGATCTGAAAGAAGACGAGAAGACACAGACTGACGCTTTAAAACAGGCAAGTTGCCCAGAGTCACTTCCTAACTCACCCCTTTCCAGAAATATCATATTACATATGGCACAGCGTGTGTGGGATGTATGCCGTTTTGCTGTCCTTCCTTTCAGCTCTCACCTTCCAAATCCAACTTTGCAGAGGACTAATACAGCTCTTCATGACTTGTGACGTGAAAGCAAAGAGAATCGACAGATTGTATTCCATGTTGTGGGGGTTTCCCGTGCACACATGCTCATCAGTCTGCAAGCTGTTGGAAGAGTTGCGATAAAGGGGCCCGCCCAGAGCCCATGTGTCTAATTTATGGATATCATTTTGAGGGTTTTACTCTGTATGTCTTTGATGATGTCATGGTTATGAGGGAAATTTGAGAGTTGTGTTTGTGCGTTTCCCTCAGCAGAACTGTGCAGACTCGCCAGCCCCGAGCTCAGCAGACTTTCCTCCCCCTCTGCCCACAACACCTCCTCCTGAGGACTATTACGAGGAGGCAGTGCCCCTCAGTCCTGGCAAGTTGCCCGAGTACATCATCACACGAGGTCAGCATCTTCCCGCCTCAGTGTCATTTAGCTGTAACAACCTCCAAGTCTGTAATTACAAAGCACAATTTACATTAAAGAGCACGATGGAACATAAGGAGTAATTAGGGATTTCCTTTCCCTTTCATTTTCAGTCAGGCCGAGCCCACCCAACTCTATCGAGGATGGGTATGAAGATGCCGAAAACAACTACCCCACTACCTCCATAAACACGCACCGCAAAAACTCATGTGAGTTGAGAACAGTGTAATAATATTACAGGATAGAACCTGCCTTTTTTTTTTAACAACGAATAACGTACTTTATCTTCTCTGTCGATGCCCTAGCAGACAACGACTCTGATGCTCTGAGCAGTTCCTACGAGTCCTACGAGGAGGACGAGGAAGAGAGGAGCCCTGGCGTCCGACTCACTCATCAGTGGCCCTCGGATGAGAGCTCCATGCCTCCTGCCAGGGACTGTCGCATCTGTGCCTTCCTGCTGCGCAAGAAACGCTTTGGCCAGTGGGCGAAACAGCTCACGGTTATACGGGAGAACAGACTACAGGTGAGATGCTGAACATTCAACCAAATTCTAAGGAAAGCACTTCATTTTGTCTTCTCTTCTTTAACTGACAGTATCCTACGTGTCCTCCTTTCTGCAGTGCTATAAGAGTTCTAAGGACACAAACCCCTATGTGGACCTGCTCCTGCCCCAATGCGCCGTGGTGTATGCACCCAAAGACAGCAAGAGGAAGCACCATGAACTCCGTTTCACCCTACCCAATGGAGATGCACTGGTGCTGGCTGTGCAAAGCAAGGAGCAGGCCCACAGATGGCTTGGGGTGAGCTACACTTTGAAATGACATGTTTGCATGCAGGGACATGGACTCGCAACGCAGCCATCAATCTTGTCGAAAAAAATGCTTGAAGCGGCTTTGACGAAGGAAGCGTACTAGAGCGACACATGTAAAATACCCCCCAACCCACAGGTCGTTAGAGAGGTGAGCGGTCAGAGCGCCGGGCCTGAGGACTCTGGGTCTCCAATAATTCCAAGAAAAATTGAACTTGACAAGGTAAGTGCATCAGGAGAGGATGTTTGTGTTGGAACAGTCCTGTCGTTTCTTTTGTGTGTTTTTTTTACCTTCGAGACTTAACTCATCTTTACAGCTGAGGTGACGAAAAGTTGATGGCATGCAGAAATGGTGTTGTCACTATCAATCTTTCCTAAACAATTGCTTGGCGAGAGGCAGTTAACAGTAATACCTGTGTTTGGCTTGCAGAACAAAGAGGATACATGCGGTGTAATTGGGTGTTAAGGCAGCAATGATAGGAGGTGGTGGTGAGTCAGTGTTGGAGCTGGCACATCATCTTTAAAACGGACTAACCTGTCAGAACGTAAACTGCTAAATGAAGGAATGAAAACACATGTTGAAGAGAAAGGAGCCATTATAGAGTTGTTAGGAGAAAGAGGCTGAGGATAAGTCTGTTTGTCTAATTACCCCATTATGTGAAATAATCCGCATGTAAGCTTGATAACACATTCCCTCAATTATAGTTATTTAGCTTTTAATTCAGACAAGTTAGCTGTAGTTTGATCCTGGCAGACGGACAGATCCACTGTTGAAAGTCTGAACTTGTGTTTGTGTGCTTCTTCCTCAGAGGCTATCGGCAGAGAGGAACACATCGGACTCGGACAGTGTGGGTGTGTCGACTGTTGAGAACTGCCGAGAGAATGGTGAGACGGGGGACAGCCTCGAATCAACACAGCAGCATGCAAAAAACAAATAGGACTTCCTTTTTTTTCTTTTTTTATTTGCTTTTCCTCTCTGTCATCAGAAAGTGAGTTCGTCCAGTTGTCATCACGTAACTTACCTCCCGGATGTGCAGTGAAATGTTTTGTTGCACATCTTAAATGAATAACAGTTTCCACATGCCAAAGACACATTGTGACAAAAAGCAACTGTTTCCTCTACGGATGCAGGCAAGGTGAAACGGGGGGCTTTTGCTGCGGGCCGTAAAATCACACGTATCATCAGCTTCTCCAAGAAGAAGCCCCCTCGGCCGGGAGATCCCCGGACTTCCTACACCAACCCTCGACAAGGTCCGACCCCAGCCCCTTTATCCTGCGGTCTCTCGACCTCTTAAATCTCCAGGCGCATCATTTTTCCTCCTCCTTCGCTTATATTCCCTCCTCGCCATGCAGGCTACGTGTCGGTACTGGTGAATCAGGTGTGGGGGGAGCAGTGGTGCTGTGTGAGCCGAGGCTCCCTGCACTTCTACCACGACAAAGGAGACGCTCGGACCTTCCTGCCTTCACTCCCTCTCCACGGCTGCGAGGTGGTCCCGGGGCTGGGACCCAAACATCCCTTTGCCTTCCGAATCCTACGGAACAGCGCGCCGCTGGCTGCTCTGGAGGTGAAATACTGAGAATGGGTTGCCTATTCTAAAGCAACACTAATCAGTATTACTATTTTAACAAGAGATCGAAATGGATCGCGTGCGATTTAGATGTGACCTGCTGTCTCTTTTTAGGCCAGCAGCTCTGAGGAACTCGGGAGGTGGCTCGGCGTCCTCTTGGCAGAGACGGGCTGCGCTACTGATCCAGAGTCCCTGCATTACGACTACGTCGACGTGGAAACCATCGCTAACATCCGCGACGCTGCGCGCCATTCCTTCCTGTGAGTGTGGGGGGGGGGGGGGGGAGTCAAGGTCACGTAGACGAGGTCAAAGCAAGGCCACTGATCAATGCTATGAAGCAGGTTTCATTTCTCCTCCTTGTCTGGTCCTAGGTGGGCCACGTCCTCCAGCAGTACCTGCACTGACTCCAGAACGTACGATGAGGTCCCTAATGAGGACATGCAGGTGGGACGCATGTGCTCACACCGTATGCGTTATGCCTTTTTTATACGTTGATGCGACAAGAGTAGAAGCTGCGTGTCTGTGTGTGTGTTTGTGTGTGTGTGTGCGTGTGTGTGTGTGTGTGCAGCTGTTGGGGACTGTCACTGTCTGAATATGACACGAGCAGACAGACAGTGCTCTGTTACATGCCTATCAATGACAGCTTTTTGTAGGCCAGAGAAAAAGCAGTGTAGAAGAGAAGACAAAAAAAGAGACCAAGCGATCATACTGGTGACAGGAAGGCGAGAGGTCATGGCAGTTTTACAGCCTGTAAACTCCTTTCTTAACCCCACTGACGTGCACTTAAACACATGCCTCTCAGCACCCAGAGCCACACACATCTCACACCTCAGACGTCTCAAACAAGACATTTGAAGATCAGTCTATCGCTTGGACCAATATACACACTTTGCTTTCTTTTTTTCCCCTCTGTCCTCATCCTTCTTTGTGCATCCTCCCACATCTGCCATGTCCCCTCTAACCCCTCTCTACTCCACCCAGTCAGGGGAGAGCCGGCAGCAGTCTGGGAATCAAGGGAAACGGCGCTCAAGTTTCTCCAGCAGCGACTCTGACAGAACCAAGCCTTCAGTCTCCCTCAAACGAACGGGCTCAAGTAAGTGTGTGAAGCTGGTTTACCAACGTATCTTTGCCATCCCCTCTGATGCTGAGCCTATTCTCATGCGATATACTGATGGATTGATCACATTATTTATTTATGCAGTGGAAACTAGGATTGCCCTTTTTTGAGTGATGACAAGGGCAAGATTAAAACACTCACAATCAACTGGTGTTTCAAGGATGGAGTTAAACTGTGGGAAACATATTGTGTGCCAAGCGCAGAGGTATTCTGAAGGTTATTCCATTTGTAAGTAACAGAGAAACTAAAAGCCTATTTCCACTGGGATGGTCTTCATTCTACAGATTTCTTAAAGCAGCATGTGGGGTGGAAATAATCGTGATACTTCAGAAGGTTATTGAGATAGTTCTGCATTTTAGAATCAGGAGACAGTGTTTCTCATTTCTGATGACTTAAGTGATGATTTGTTTGCCAATACCTGTGAGGCACGTCAATGATCCGTACTGCATCGAAGGCACAATCAGAGCTTCACATATATATTCACAATATCATGCACAACCAACCAGACAGCTGAGATTTATATACAGTACAGTCGGGCCAAATATTTGTAGAAGTATCTTTTCAGCGTCACGCCCTCCTCTGTTTTCCATCTGTCTCTCTCAAGACTAAAATACATAAAGAATAATTGGATCAGCCTGTTACCCTTCAAGGGATTTGAGAAAAATACAGATGGCACCTCCTATAGTTGTGTGTCACACAAAAGTTTGATTGCAAAGCTCTACTTCTGCTGTAGCTTACACTCTTCATACAATCCTTTCAGTGGTGTACCAATACACAGTCATAAAATGTGAGCTTTCATGTGGCTCAATATTTCCCTTCTTCCTCTCTCCTCCCGATCATCTTCTCACTTTTCATCCATAATCTCTTGAAAAAAAGACGAGCTGAGCGTCCCGAGTAGAGGAACGTGATATCGCCGCTGTTTCACCGTGACGTTCTGACACATCAAAGAGCCAGCGCGCTCGCCGTGGCTGAGAGCTTCAGGATGTAACCTGAGATTTATTGGACAGTCACATTAGATCCGCTGTCTTGCCTCCTGACCTCTCCCTCGGCAGGAGTGTGTGTGTTTATCTTTTATTCGTGCATCGTATATGGGTTTCCTCATATCATTTGTTGTCTGAATTATGAAAGAAGGGTAAAAGGTTGTGTGCTACGCCTTCCTGCGGGTTGTAGAAGTGGCGTCATGCTCCTCACGCGAGGAGTGGGACATTCCTGAGGACAGACGGCAAGATGACTGTAAGATGTTTTGTCTCCGTCCCATGACCCCTGCATATTTAACCTCTGCTCACCTTTGCCCTCTTCTGACAACTCCACCCAGACGCCAACCAATATGGAAGGTATGGGAAAACGCGAGCGGAGGAGGATGCCAAGCGCTACTCGAACGAGAAAGAGGAGCTGGAAAGAGAGAGGGACGGGATACGAAATACACTTGTGACCCTCCGGAAGGAGAAGAGGGAGCTGAAGGAGGAGCTGAAGACGGCTTCTGGTAAGGAGACACAGAGCGAAGCAGACAGACGGCAATATCCGGAAAGTGAAAATGATCAGCATAGCCAGAACCATGTACCTTGAATAACGATCATGGGGATTAACTTCCTAAACTAAAGTATTAGTTAGAAAAGTCCTATTTTGCCAGCTTGATGGTTGAGTATTTGTCTGCTCATTAATTAAGAAGGTTTGAACATGAAGTGCACATTGTGTATTGCTGCTCTGTGTGTGACCCTGCACTCTGACCTCAATTATTAGAGGGCCGTGTGAGGAGACAGCATCCCCACAGGGATGAATAAAACATCTAATTGCTTTTATTATTAAAACCCAAAACATGGTTCTGAGAAATTCCTTCTAAATAGGATGTATTTCCTTTAGGGTCACAGAGTACGCCGCCAGTGGTAGAGTAAAAGTAGCTTACCAGATTGCAAACGCACTCCATTTCAAGTGCTCATTAGGCATCACGGGGTAGCATGGAAGCATATTAGTGGATTATCTTTCACTGCTTTTGTTTAGTTTAATCTATAACAATATATCACAATTTATAAAGTCATCACAGGTTGTTTTTTATGTAAAGTTTCCATTTGAGTAGCAAGAGAGTAAAATGTACAATAATCTTTCTGAAAAAGTCCAATAAAAGCATTGAGTACTGAAAGTCTCCGTATCTGGTGTGTTTCTGTGGAGCAGAGAGGAGGAAGTTCTCCCTGAACAAGCGCGTGTCCCAGCTGGAGGACGACTGTCGAGCTAAAGAGGCGCAGCGGGTGGACCTGGAGCTCCGGCTGACTCGGGTCCAAGAAAACCTCACGATAAGTCTGGCCGGTGGAGCACTGGGTGCACCTTCTGAGGCAAAACCCCCGGTGAAGGTGCGTTTGTTGCTCGACGTGGAAAGACGCACCGATGCACGGATGTCCACGCACGGCCGCCCTCAGACACGTTGCTATTCTACTTCTCTCCCTTTTTGTGTAGGCCTCCAGCAAAAAGACGCAGAATATCTACAGCGAGTCTTTGCCAGTGAACTGCGCGGCAGAGATGCGTCGGAGACCTCTCTCTGTTTACGCTTCTTCGGGAACGGTCATGCAGAAGGCAAAGGTAACCCTGGCAGACACTTCCGGAAACAGTTCCTCCGTCTGTCACTACGGGCACATCCCTCAGGCTTTAGCCATTCAGCCATAACCTAAATTATGAATGAATTCATATTAATTTGTATTTTATTTGTTCTAAAAATAATTGATAAGAAACACAATGAAGCACTGATAGCTGGATAGTCTAACTTATTGCTCCAGTTATGAAAGATATTTGTAATTATTGATTACAAATATTAATATATAATGTTTTGGGCAGAGGGGGATTGGGATGCTTGCATGTACGTTTCACCTGCAATAATTTCAAATGAATTTCTTGGAATAATATTTCCACCGTGTTATTAAATCACCTACGTATGATCCACCCTTCACAGGAATGGGAGTCAAAGAAAAAGACCTAAGAGCAGCATCATGGAGAGGACTGGAGAAAGAAGGAGTGGATGTCTGACTATTGTCACCAAGGAAAACATCACATCACTACACTACACTTCCCAGACCACAGCCTTCTAAACTGAGGAAGAAAAACTGTAATGAACTACATCAGCCACTAGGTGGAGGTACAGCCCACTGAATATTTACTCTTCTGTCATCCTAAAAGGACTTTGGCTCACGTGAGGAAGGACTGCTCACTGCCTGGAGCCAAGTGCTCCCGTTGTCTCTGGTGACATTTATTCAAACGTGGCAAACAGGAAAGAGCACATAGTTTGTGCCAGAAAGACACAAGAAAGATGTTTTTTTTGAAAAGCACATTGCATGTTGTTGAAATGGAAAGGCAACCAGGGGGTTACATTACATGTAATGTAATGTACATGTCGTACAGGGGATTGCGTTCTCACGCGGCGTTGTGTACGGTGAAATGTTTAATTGTTAAGGTGCCGTGTGAGAAATGTGACGCGTTTGGGGAAATAAGTGGATGGAGGTAGTTTAAGCCACAATGTGCCTTTTTATATAGTATGTTTGTTTTTCTTCTGCCTGTACAGAGTGAGAAATGACTACTGTTATTATGTTTTATACTTTTATACGTTCGTTTCTCCTCATTAGTCATACCTGTCGGAGGTATTCAGTTATGTGCCATGGAGTGTGGCATCATTGTGTAAGCACTTATTAGCCTCTCCTCTCAGGTTGAAGCTGTGCTACACTGCAAAAAACAAAAAACATCTGCTGTATAATCCTACATCCACTTGACTCTTTTTGGAACACGTAAAAAATAAATACTCCCACTCGAGATTGAGTGTCTAACAAAGTGGAGCTATTCTGCGACACAAACCAACCTTATTCTGTCATTTTGATCAACTCTTCTGCCGTACCTGTGGTTGACTTGTGCACTTTACTGTTCTCCTACCTGGATAAGGGAATAATAAACGTGTCTTATTCTCACACAGGTGATCTTTAATCAAGTGTTACATTACAGACCTACTTAGCATTCTCCGTCACTGACTTCATACTTTAATTTCACATGATATGCGGTAAATATAGTAAATATAGAGTGTGTGGTTTCATACAAACAATGTATGACAGCCAACACAAGGAAAAGGAAAACACACATCTACAGCAGCTACGTGATGAAGGCAATTAAATGCAGGTCAGGCAGCCTATTGTTTACAACTTAAATCATTCTCATTTGTTCTGTGGAACTGTAATTCAATAGATGGATACAGGCTTTCTACATGTTAAAATGTGAGAAGCCGTCCATTCATACATGATTAATTATAGGTTTCAAAACAGAGAAGAATTTCTGGTTCCTAACTCAACTGCTTGTCATCACCTTGGCGCCCTGTCTGCGGGACAAAGAGGTTGTATTTCGGTGATTACGAAAAGCTTTAATGAACAGTTTAAATCCAGGCAGTAGCAACTGGTATTGGGTCTCAAATGAGGAGGTATAGCAGCTTTGGGAAATGAACGGCGCTCAGAGAAAGAGATAGTAAAGCCAGTAGAGGATATTTACGAAGAGGAAGGCCGTGGGGAACACGGTGCGAGCGCGGCGGTCAATGTCGTGCGGGTTTTCCACAGTGAAGACGGAGGCCACGCGACGTGACGCATCCTTCACTGAAGACAGGCCGCAGCCCTGTCCTGACACCTTCTCCAGGGCTCCGGCATTGTTCCTGGTGTCGTTGCTGGCCGACTGCTCCGCGGGTTCCTCCGCGGTGGAGCCGATCTCCACAGACCGGCTCGGTTGGATGGATCTGACCATGGGGATGGAGGCGTTCCCATTGGCTTCATTGAACTCCCTCTGAAGCTCCTGGTAGACAAACGGATCACAATGTGTTTTTTTTTAATCATCTAACATGTTTTCAAATGAGTTCCCATGGCATTTGAATGTGTGAATGTTGACGTTTCCCTCACCCTGTGTAGGTCCTCGATGGTGTGGTGCTGCATGGTATAGAAGTGGGCGCAGGCGTACTCCACCAGTGCACCAAAGATGAAGGTGAAGCAGATCCCCAGGTACACATCTATGGCCTTGATGAAGCAGTTGGCATTGGGCAGGGAAGTACGGGCGCCCATCATCAGTGTGGTCATCGTCAGGACTGTTGTTACTCCTGGAAAATACAGTGGTGTTGGTTTCATAAAGTAAGATGGTGATGGACCCTCTAATAGTCGCTCTTTATATTGACGTCAAATTTTTTCTATAAAATTAAAATGCTGTACACACAAAATGTGTCTTATTTGAGCTTTTACCCCTAAATAAATCCAATTTGAGTGCGTTCTTTTAATTATTTTCTTGTTAGTATTTAGAGAATGCTAAATGGTTTTAAGCTATACTTATACAATTCATCGTGTATCGTTTTTTGAGGATTTTGTTTAAATTAGATCGTTTCTCTCCGCTTTGTGCTTACCTGTCTGACCATGTTATGTCTGTGCATCCATCCGTATGTTATAGTGTCGTAAATAAGGCCATCCAGCGAATCAATATTTTAATTACTTCATGTTAGTAATTCAAATAGATGCTCTCAAATACCAACATCATAATACTTTAATCTACAGTGTATGACCGTGAGGGATTTGGTACTGACCGATGCAGGTCCTCGCTGGAACCGAGGACTGGCTGATCCAGAAAGAGACCCAGGAGAGAACCACCAGCAGGATGGAAGGAACATACGTCTCCAAGATGAAGAACAGCACGTTCCTACGCAGTGCGAAATGCAACACCAGCTTGGGGTATTGTCCTGCAGGAAGAGATTTCAAAGGTGATGTATTGGATGTGTTCATAGCTCGGCATGCGAGGGTGGATTCTGGGAGTTGAGGTATCCTACCTGTCTCGTACACAGCCTCCGACACTGATGTGTAGTAGCTCTCTACGCTGTACTGAGCCAGCCGCAGAATGTCCAGACCCTTCACTGAATCATTCCCCCGGGTCCAGTAGAACACCACATCCTGCAGGTTGTAGCCCCCTTACCACACACACACACACACACACACACACACACACACACACACACGCACACACACACACACATACACACACACACACACACACACACACACATACACACATACACACATACACACACACACACACATACACACACACACACACACACTAATTAAGGTTGGAGGAATCTGACCTGCTAATGTTACTTTTGTCTCTTAAGCTTGATACTCACTATGATGATGATGATGATGGAAATGGTGATGAGTAGGATGACATGATGGTGATGAATGTCCACACTCGATGGAGCTCACAGGTACTCACAGCTCTCCAGCTGCAGGGTGCACACCTGTCTGTCCATGGGGTACTTGGTCAGGTCCATGTTGCAGGCGATCGTAGCCGTGATGCTGTTGTGTAATCACAGCAAGATCATGAAAAACAAGCGTGCGGCCGGACCGTTCATAACTAGTGAACATCAATCAGCCGAACAAAGACGAGATTAATTGCATATATGTGCTGACTTGTTGCAATTCAAAGAAAAGTGGGGATATATTACTCACTGCAGGATATCATAGTGTTCTATGTATGTGTATAGTTCTAGCAAAACATGCTAAATACATAATAAAAGTAACGTGGCAGCTTTCTGAGTGACAAACACAAACTTGGATCTATTTAGATAATCGTCTTCATAAAATCAGAGTCCTAGTCCTAATGTTAAACAGGGAACATCCTGCATAACACTGCACTTTCTGTCCTCAACAAAGCCTTCCGGTCATAATAGAGTTATGCAATATTGGGATATCGGACTGTGGCCATAGGGGACTCCAGGGGAATCTTCCCTAACACAGGCTGAATAGTTTGAAGGCCATGAAAAACACAGAAATTCAGTGGTATTCCGTTAAATTATATGACTAGTGATGAGTGCATTTCTTTTAGTCCAACCCAAGGCGAATTCATGCCTGATTATCACAACAATCTTAAATACGGCAAGGAATTTAAAGAACAACTTTTTTTTCTCTTTTCTGTTAGAGCCACCCTTTAATTTCCTCCTCCTCCGGTTCAATATCCTCAGCACAAAGATTACGTGCACGAGTATCAAACGTTGGTGAATGCTCGATCAATAAACGTACCGCAGGGCATAGAGCACAGTCCCGTTGCTGAAAATGCGTATGAGGCGGTTTTCCACCGTGACGTCATGCAGGAAGGAGCGCTTGGAGTCGGGGATGAAGGTGTCGGGGATCCACAGCAGCGACACGAGGCGGCCGTCCACGCTGACGCTCTCGTTTCCAGGGAACA
Source organism: Cyclopterus lumpus (assembly GCF_009769545.1). Lineage (NCBI taxonomy): Eukaryota > Metazoa > Chordata > Actinopteri > Perciformes > Cyclopteridae > Cyclopterus > Cyclopterus lumpus. The sequence continues at coordinate 8,355,135 of NC_046975.1, read as the reverse complement.
CCAGGCGCGAGTCCCGCCAGCGCTGGCGGAGGAAGATGGTTGCGGTGTAGTCCTAAAATGTCGATGGAAAGAAGATTGTTTTTTTTTTCTTTTTCTTTTTTTTTGCATTTATTATTTTCTTTCATCACACATTCAGTCACCCGCTGACACAAACACACAGGCAGAAGAACGGAGTACCATGTTGATCTCCGAGATGGCATCAATGCTGGCGATGTCGAGACTCATTCCAATTTCCACAGGGCCCTCTATCAAAGACAGAGACGCAGGGAGGTTTGGACAAGAAGAACAGAACACGCAGAACAGATGTGCATCCACGCAAACTAAATGAAACACTCCGTGGTCCGGCTCACGCCTACCGTTGAAGTTGGGCCTCAGGTAGCGGTTGTATCCTTTCATCAGCTTCTGAATCGTGGGCTGCAGCTGAGAGTCGTTCCATTCTCCCCAGTGGTTGTTAGAATACACACAAACACTGACGGAAAACAAAGAGGGAACCATAACATTTGTAGCCGAAATGAAAATGAGCTGAAAATGAAAATATCAATGCGTTCTCAACCCTGTGCATGTTTGGTGTTTTTTTTTTCTTCTCCCCCTCAGGCCTCTCACCTCTGTGTGAAGGTCAGGCAGAGGGTCAGCAGCATGTGCAGCTGGACAGACATTGTGGATCGGCGAGCAGAGGTCAGCAGCTGTGCTCGGGTGTTGTGACAAACAAACAAACAAACAAACACAGGTGAACGCATAAGAACCCATCACATCACGCATGTCGGGGGATGGCACCGTCTCACCATGGGGGGGCAGCACCTCACCGAACGTGCTCCCAAACCACAGGGGAAATATAGCAGTACAGCAGACGTCCATTCTCACCCTTTGTTGTGGAGCCTCTTCCCTGCACTTGGGCTTGTGAAAAGGCGGTGTGGAAAAAAACAAACACGTATTGACCTCTCTCTCCCCCCCCCCCCCCACCCCCCCACCTTCCCCCGTTACATGAATTCATTAGTATAGCTGCTTATAGAAAAGAGAAAGAGATAAAGGTAGAATCTAGATCAGGCATGTGTAAGCCTACCTGTTAACGAGCTTGTGTGTGTGTGTTATAGTCTGTCATCTGCTGATTTATGGGGCTCATGATTTATTCACAAAGGCCCCCCCCCCTCCCCCCCTTATAACGAATCCCGTCTCTCTTAAATCATCAACTTCCCCATTATCTCGCCGTTACCCCTCTTACAGATAATTCTCACTGTCAGTGATAGATTTCAGCCCTGCTAGTCTTACTTTCATGTAATAATCAAAACCTTTCACTCATGTGTTTGTTTTTTTCCAGACATTCCCATTTTGTTTCCCAGAACCTCAGCACTGAAAATGCTATGTATTATTTACACCGCGCTGCCATTGTGAATGATGCTCCGATGTTTGCGTTTCTAATGGAAGTTAAGTAGCCACAGAATGTCATTAGGGTTGTTTTTCTACACGCGCCACACGCGTTGATGAATTCATGCCCCCATATTTGTCCCTCGTTTTCTTGTTTATCACTTCTTAGCTTCTTAGCTTCTCTCTTCTCTCATTACTCTTTTAGTCCACACTTCCCATCTTCTCTTTCCCTTCAGGCATGTATCGACTCACTACGGAGTAATATATTGATTCATTCATTTCCTCTCTTTAACCAGTCTGTGCACATCCAAAGAAATAATGTTTCTCTTTTTATACTATAAGAAATATTGCTACTATGTACATACAGTATGTATTTTTTTTTTGATGATACCCACAATTTTCTCATTCCTAGGATTGGTCTGTTTCTCCTACCTGTTTCCGTCTTCTGGTTTCCTCTCTCCACCTCAGGTCACTCCACTTCTTCTTATTTCCTCCCCCACTCTGTCTTCCACTGTCCCAAATGTTGTGAGTGGCTGAGATTTCCCTCCTCCTTCCGTTTCTTTGATCTAAAAGACAAACTTGAGTTGCCTCAATCAGTTGGTCCTGGTGTAATGTGAGCTAGTGCTGCTTGTTTTGTTGTTTGTGCATCTCCCTTCTGTCTCTCTGCACAGCTGGATTCATCCCCCCACATGAGCCTCTGTGCACCCCCTCCTCTCTCTCTCTCTCTCTCTCTCTCTCTCTCTTCCTCTCTCTGTTTATGCAACTCACCCTCTCATTTGTGATGCATCTCTGTCCTTATTTTTCCCTGCCCTCCGCACACACACACACACACACACACATGTACTGTACGCGCATCACATTAACATTCAGAGTGATCCGCCATATCACCTCTTTTCCCTCCCTCATTTCTGCTCCTCCCACACATTCTTATTCTTTTGGGGCCTTAATCTTAATCTACTTCCCTCCAATTTACACTGACTCCGCACCTCCTTCTGGACTTCAAAGCTCTCCTCCGTCTCATTCCCTCGTGCCCTCTCCCTCCTCAACTCCAACTCCGTTCCCTTGCATCATCCGAGTTAGTTTCCTCTCAGCTCCGTCTCCCACGTGGCTCCTGTACGATATGAAAAAGACCATTCTAAAGTACCTTTCTCTATTTGCCTCTCATTAAACCTTATTGGAAATGGGATCCATGTCTTCTTCGCCCCGCTAAAGCTCACTCCTTTAACCCCTCGCTACAACATCTGCTGCTGTGCAGCTCTTTTGATGATTCTGGAAGTAATAACCAGGAGCAAAATCCCGGCATTTGTGATTACGGCGGTAATGGTGATGACTTATCCACACACAGCGGTCCCCTGCAGCCCATTCATACTCCAAAGCACTTTTTTTTTTGTGCTCAACGGTCAACCGCTCAGCTCCAGCCTCGCCAACGCTGTGTGATTTATCTGTATGTGCTCGGCATTCTCCAAGTTTCAACTCTGATTATAAAGCCTGACCTCGGAGGGGCCATTGGGAAGGAGTTCCAGCATGTGTGAGAAAGCCTTGAGGGTATTCAGCCTAATGGCGCCTTATAGAATTTTCAACCCACACCATCGACCTGCTGCAGCCTATTGCGTTCCCAGCCTGCGCTCCTCAGCACTGACTTCTCATGTTAACTGGTTGCTCACAAGCTCATATGGTCCAGTCTATTTAGCGCATCAGCGCCTCACTGCGGAAATCTCTATTAATGTTAATTTCAATCTCTGGCTAAATTCTTGGATATTTAGTGATAATGGTGAGGAGCGCTGTGGAATAAACAGCATAATCGGATTTGCATTCGTAAATCGGAGTACGCATGTACACACACTCACACACACACACACACACAGTCACAGTCACAGTCCCTGACAGTGACTGAGACAAATGGAGACGTTTGAGAAGCACCTGAGGGAGAAGATGTCAGATCTGTGTGTTAGGGGGCTAATGAATAATTATGGTCGGACCAGCGATGTCGGAGTGGCAGAACACTCGATGTTAGTCAGCATCCAGCTGGCTGCATTTTTACATCTGTCTGTGTTGTGTTTATTTTGTACTTATCTCCCTGCTTAAACGCCTGTGAAATCCTACGTGTCCGTCCACATTTCTTAAATTATTTTACGAGCGAGCTCACTTTTTTTATTCATCTGCCAGCGTCCTGTTCCCTCTACAGCTGTTCTCCTTGGTAAATTCAACTTTAATGTCTTGTAAACAAATCACAGACACCTATGTTATGGATGTTCGGTTGCCACAACTGTCGCCGGTCAGTTGATCAAAATGCAATTGGTTAAAACTAAATGGTTTCATGAAAGACCCAGTCCACAGCATGAGAGTCATCATAGGATGCACATTCCTGCGTCTAATGTGTGGGCTTGTGTATGTGTGCGATGTGCTACACGGCGAGGCGAGAGCCTTCCAGGTCTCAGCCACACTCATTAAGATCCACATATCAATAACTGGTCCCTTTCGATCACCCCCTTACTTCATTTTTCATTTGAAATGCAATCAGTTATCCAGGGCTAACAGCTCCCCGCTGAATGCGTTGACAGCAATCAGACTTCCTAGTTATGTGTCACTCGACCGCACTATTGCTCCTCTGATCTCACCGTATAGCCTTCAGTTTGCTCTCCCATCTTTTTCATCCAGCCATCCATCCATCCATCCATTCATACACGCACACGTCCTCCCCTAACATCTTCTGTCCAGTCAAGAACACTTAGTGCACTTTGGTTGCTTTCCCATCAATCCCCTGTTGTATAACCGTCTTTCCCTGAATCTCTTTGGCTCGCTGTCTTCATCTCAGTTTCTATTTCTCTGCCTCTCGCCGAATCATAAGGAAAAAGCATTTCGACGACACCATGTTTGAAGCCATGGACCGTAGATTCGCTGTCATGTGACAAATGGAAATGTCACAGGACCGCTCATGAGACGGACAATGATGAATGTCCCCTAAATGACTGTGACGGCTGCCATGTCCAGGAGGGACACGTATGAGTTAATGTGGCGGCGGCGTCTCTCGGCCCCTGTGCGCTAGCATCCGCTCTGAGCCATCTGGCATGTATCTCCCCATGACTGTAAAGTGTTTTCTGTTTTAATTCAGAAAAAGAAAATGGACATGAAATTGTAATTCAGCATTCCTCTCTCAACACTTTGTTTCCCAGAAGGTCTACTTACTCCAGCTCTATGCCCTAGGCTTTATTTGAGGCAGAGCTTAAGGCAGTTCTTCTTTTCACTTTTTTGGTACTCTTGTCATTCCACTTGTTGATCCCAAAGTATCAACTGGTTTCAGTCCTGTCTCCTTTCTATCTCACTGTAGCGTTTGAAGTTGCTGTCTCGTTATCGTCGCCTACCCGCGTAAATCCCACTTTTCGTCTATTTGCAGTCAAAGTTTTGGTGAAGTGTTTTTATGTGTGACATTAGCTGCCTGGTCCCTCAAGAACTGCATATTCACAACAGTATAATTAAAATGCTTTGAAGACGATATTTCACAGAGCATGGCGCAGCATTCTGTTTGGGACTGGGAGCAGAAGCCCACCTGCAGGACTACTAACCACAAAGGCATTTGGTACGTCAGTGAAACGGCTTATTAAAAGTACACAACCTCAGAGGATTAGAACCAACCGGCCTGTTCTCATTCCCAGCTCGTCTCATACACCCGCTTGGTCAGGACTCCTTGGCGAAACATTTTAGCGCTCTGGGTAGTTTTCCACAAAACGTATGTTCTGCAATAATCCAAAATCCAGTGGAAAAATCCCTTTGGCGAGAGAACCAGTGCGATCCTAACTTCCTTGGTTGGCCAACAAAAGTCTGTCATCTCTTTATGAGGAGTGTGTCTCAGAGACTTTCCATGGTGATCACAACACCCGTTTTTAAATAGGTTTTACACGGCCCCTAACATTTAAACTAGCTATATTGTAAGCATTAGTCTGCAATCGTGCACATCACCTAATAAATTAATAGCTCCAGGTAAAGTTCCCCGTCTCTGTAATTCAGCCAAATGGCAAATAATCATTTGAGTCGATTTTAATGAAAGCTCACCTGATGTTTTTTCTCTTATGACTTGTATGGACAATTAATTACATACTGTATCATTAGAAGCAGGATTTACACTGTAAAGTTACCTGTTAAGTAGAACCGAAGTTGATGAGTAATAAACAGAGCCACACCGCAGTAATTTTGGATTTTCTAAAAAAGCAGCTGCTCGAAGCTCAGCCGAGGTGAAAAATAGTAATAATCCTGTGAGAAATAAGCTGCTTACTCCATAGATGTTAACATCTTATTTTCTGTCTTTAGCCTGCCTCCACTTGTCATGGCTGGGAGGTTATTCAAGCTTTAAACCCTTGTATCCCCCAAATTGGAAGACATCATGGCATCCTGAGTACTGGGGGCAACAACTCAACGACTACGGCTAATTGTATGCTTTGGTTTTGTTAGCCAATAATGTGAGATAATAGTCTTTAGAAAAGGCAAACTGACACTGACTCAAGGTAAAGTCAGGCATTCACCTGAGTGTGTAAGTAAGTCCCTGACTCTTTGATCCAAGATGTAGCTGGTAGGGCTGATAAGAATTTGCATGACTTTAACAGACTTTTAATCTCAAATAATAACACCCAATTTTCCATCTGCCTCCAATCCTATCTTTATCAAACTAACATTCATCCCTTTATCCTCAGGGATAAGCTCTGCGCATTTTTTAATAGGCAAATTCTGTGTTGATATAATAATATGATTTGACAACGTGACATTAATTCACACATTTTTGCCCATGGGGACGTTCCAGTAAAGCCAGTAAAGAGCCACATTCTCCTGGTCACGCAGCTCCTGCCTGCTCTGCCCTCAGGTCCACTCAGGCTCGTATTAGAGCTGTCGGCAGCAGAAAAGACTGAACGCTCCTCTCTCTGAACAGGATGTACAGAGAGTCCTCCTATCGTACCAGAAATCATATTGTTACCTTCCCCGAGCTGTGGGACTTCTGTATTCCCCTAAAACTATATCACACTAGCCAACCACTTGGGAATCTGAGCATTCAAGCACCATTTAGTTCTAAATCCTTCCTTTAATCCCTAAATCTAGTCTGTTAGCCCGGTATAATGACTGAACCCGAGCAGGGGTTGACGTTTGTTTTTTGATGCGCGTGTGAATGCTAAGCTACAAGGCGCCAGTGGGACGAGTTAACTGCAGGGGGATGTCGTGTGGAGAAAAAGGTAGAAAATGAGATGGCGTGAGGATGGAGCGCCAAGGTGGTAGAGCCTCCTGGACACACATGGGTGCTTCGGGAAGAACAGTTGCATGCTGAGTCCAGGCCATCACCAACACTTTGACTTCCCGTCCCTGGCTCTGCCGTTCTTCCTGTTTCCACTCTTCTCTGTGCGATCCACCGAGACGACTCTCTTTAAAGGGGGATGAAATTGTTTGCTTATTCACACTGAGAGAGAAGATTGATTCCTCACTTATTTCTGTACGATAACTATGATGAAGCTGCCACTAGCAGCTGGTTAGCTTAGCATCAAAAGGTTATTCGAAACAGGGGGAAACAGCCCTCTGTTTCTGCACAAAGGTGCACACCTCTAACAGTAACTTATTAACACTTTATGTCTGGCATGTTTAATTAGTACAAATCCCAAGTGCAAAAACAACACATTGTCAATTCACGTGCAGGAAAACAACCCTGTGAAATGTCAATGTGTCACTTTTTTTAACATATTTACCTCTCTTCAAACCTTCCTTTCTCACTCCATCTCTTGCTGTCTCTCCTCTCCTCAGTCGCCTCCGTCCATCTATCAGTCGGCCCTCCTTTTGACAGTCAAGTGAAAGGTTATGTCCCTTCCTCTGAGTGCTCCGGTCTTTATTTATCGAGTAACTGAAGTGTGAATCCATCAGCCTGCCTTGTGGATCCCTCGAGATCCCACACGGATTCAGGTCATCTAATCCGCCTTCAGCCTGGCAACAACCAGGGAAAAAGGACAGGTCAAATGTCCGTTGGTATTGTGGTTATTTCTTCTCATTGTACCCCCTTCACTGTAATGCTGATTACATTATGACTCATTTACTCTCCACCAATTCCCTTTTCTTCAGACCAGATCAGTCTACTGACCCATGGTCTCTCCTTCCAGAATAACCCCTTCTCCCTGAAGCGAGTCCTGTCCCTTTTGCCTTCACTTGAAATTCAGATGCGGGGAGTGTCAGGAGAGGTTATCGTCTGGACCTGGGGTGACGTCTCCGTTAATTCCACGGGAGGGAGAGGTGAGCAGGGAACTTGTCACCTTCATCCTGCCATCTCCGATGCACCACGGGGTGCTGAGAAAAAAGGAAATAATGCCGAGAGGGCCTCTCCTTATTCTGTGTCTTTATGTCGCGTATGTGTGGAAAGTCTACTTTTGGGATTTGTTGTCATTTCATTTCAACCATATGCATTATAAATTGTAAGCAGGATTGTTATAATCTTGTGATGATTCCACGATCAAGATCTGTCCGTACAATGTAAGGCTCAGTTCAGCACAGAGACTGAAAACGGGGGGGAACAGCTCGCCCATGATGACGCACTCTTCTCGGTTTGTAAGGTAAAGCTCAGGTCTGTGAACCTCTCTGTGATCACTTCACTTGACTTTCAATCCAGCCACTCACCCCATACAGATGTTGGCACTGATAACATGTGGAACCTCCATCCAGAGGATAATTATACCTTCTGGGTTGCTGCTCATTTGATCCTAAAACCCGAACACCTGCGTAACGTTACTGACTTCAAACAGTATAGAAGGCACTAAAGGTTAGAAATGCCGACAAGCACAACTTCTCCTGCAACGTTGGTGAATGATTGCAAATATATGTTAAACTGTCATTTTTGAACGCATCCTTACTAGGGATGTTTGAGAAAAGCATTTTGTTTAAGCATATCCATATTAGGAAGAACATGGTATTTTGTATGTGTGTGTGTGTGTGTGTGTGTGCGCGTGTGTGGGTGTGTCCACACCACTTAGGGTCCTCCTTTTGCCACAGGGCAATAACTCCATAACTCATCTCTCCTTTAACGGTCAGGTCATACCCCTCACCTTCACAGTCACTAATCTGGGAGTTAGGTTTAACCCTGTCAAATACATTCAAAGCAGCGCTGCCAGGATCCTGATGAGAGTCTGGAAATATGAGCACATAACAACCGTTCTCCACTCACTCCACTGGCTCCCTGTCTCAACCCGGATTGACTACAAAGCCTTTTGCTTATGGAACAGTCTCCCTGACCACGTGAGGGCAACGCACTTTATTCAGGAAGGAGTTTTTGACTTTGTGTTAAATCACCGCCAGCTATTTTATTTTCTATTATAGTTTGTGTTTAACTATGTACTGGCTATGTAGCACTCTGAGATTTGATTTGAATGGAAAGTGCTTTACAAATAAAATGCAATATTATTATTATTATTATTATTATTATTATTATTATTATTATTAGGGCTGAAGACAAACCAATTAGCATGCACGAGTTGATTTATTCAGGAACGGGAGGAAAGAATCAGGAGGCCAAGGCAAAACATTCGGAGTTGAACTGAAGTGAGAATAATTAGCCACACATTTGTTTCTTGGATGTGTAAATGACCTTTGAGGGAATTTCAGCCACAGAGCCAATTACTGGATTATGGCCATTAAAGCTCACACAGTCGCTGCCGTGGCTCTCGTCCTCTTTGTGGCCACAAACTCATTTCCATGGAGATGAACGGGTGCATAAATAAAGTCATGAACAAATACATTTTCCCGTGCAGGGTTCTCCCCAATCAATGTGCTGAATATGTAAATTCCATGTTATACGCATGATGCATTATCCTCAATACATGAACAATATGTATGCTTTTCAGGGATTAACCTATAGATAGTCTTATTTTCTCACAAACAGCTATTCATGTGTGTGGTTTGATTGAATGTTGTTTCATTCTCAGTTTTCATTCTCAATTTTATTGTCACAAGATTTTTTATTATTATTAGGAAACAATGTTCACTCTGCAAATGAGATCTGACTAATAAATGAACAACATAGGTGAATGTGCAGCCATTCTGACAGAAGGAGGAATTTCTATTTGCAGTGTGGCTGACTGGCTCCTTAGGTGTGCACTGGACTTCTTGGGAATAATATATTCTGTTTTAATGATTGCTCTGGGGAGCTTCTCTGGTGTTTTCTGAGCGGGGTCACACTCAAGTTGCTTTTGTTTCAATACAGATTTTGTTGTATTGAAATCTTGTTTTTTCCGTGGCCCCGATTCCACATGTCTTTCTCCGATGTGCCTTATTGAACATTCGTGAGTAATTCTCTATCCAACGCCCACATTTGTTAGACCTCCAGCCCTCTCCAATCTGTGCCTTGTCTATATGCAGGTTACAGTGTTTGTAATGCAAACATGTGCAGCATGGAGGTGCATGTGATGCTCATTGAGGCCACACACAGGCGCTGGCTGATGAAACAATTAACTTTAACATCAAAGTCAAATCCTGCATCTCCAGTCCAAAAGGCCACAATCAATTATTCAATCTTGCATCAATGAAGCACAACACTGCAAAAATAGTGGACACTATGAATCCTATACTCATCATTAATACAATAAAAAGCATGCTTGATTATAGACACACTAAGTGGCCATCGCTCAAGGGGTCCAGACTTCCAGTGGATTGTTTATCTTCCCAGTTCAGTCATGTGCAAACACCACACTTCACCAGGTCAAAGCAGCCAATTAATGTACCATTGATGTTCACTTTAACCTCCAGACATCTGCAAAGTAATGAAAAAGTAATTCAACTTTAAGAACATGAATTTAAAAAAGGTTGCTATGTGTCTACATTATGGTAATATGGCATGGTTAACACAATATGAGATACCTTTTGAATGCTATATGTGTAAACTGTAACGGTTCAATGACCACGAAGCAGGCTTTCCTTTTAAGATACCTGTCTCTACATGTTACTCCGGGGCAGGTTGCTCCACACTCGTGGAAAGACGAATAACTTGGATGTGCTGTATCCTGACTGTCTGGTACTGTTGTGCAACACCCGCAGGCTTAGCGGAGCTGGAGCACCATACATTCATAGAAAACGGGATTATAGAAAAACGTTTTTTCACACGGGAGTTCAACTGATCTACCGACCACCACTTTCCAAACAATTTACAGTTGGTAAAATACGCTCCTTGACAACTCTTTCCTCTAATCAAGAGACTAGTTTTTTGCCCCTGAGACTCGAAATAATTTTTTAAAAGTCCATATAGTTTCCTGCAGTCATAAATTGGGTGTTATTGAGGGTCTTGCGTAAGAGTTTTTTTTTTTTTTAAACAATACCTCACTAACTTTATTGTTGGAAATTTGTCTTGCAGGCGCATAATCTACAGAACACATACCCATATGTACATAATAGATAGATAGATAGATAGTTACTATATTAATTCCGCAAGGGGAAATTGTTTTGCCACAGCAGCATTTATACAAGCAATATTAAATCTAAAAATATAAACATACAAAAAATTGAACAGAATAGAATCGACAAAACGTACAACAAAATATGTCAAACCAACAAGCTCACATAAAGCGATCCGTGCCAACATTAACATTAACACGAAGAACCCCTCACCCTGTTAAATCTGAGCCAAACTCATGTTTCATGATTTGCCAACTGAGCCAAACTCCCATCAGACGTTAAAAAAAATGACTGGCATTATCTCTCATTGCATCAAACAAGACGTTCCTTTGGCTCGCTAACTTATCGACTGAGTTTTGGAGCATCAGGGGCATATTTAGTTTCAACGTTTTTAATAAAAAACACTAAATAGCGAGAGGGAAATCCCTATCGGGGCCCATCTAACCAGCGGAGCCAGGATCCTTGTTTTTGTCCCTGAAGTCACAGCAGTGTGTCACAACATACAGCTTATGAGGGTTTGGAAGACGTTACCACGTCCGATGTCTCCAAGCATGACGGGACCGACAGTTTCATCGAGACGTTTACTGTTGGTGTGACATCTAATCCGTCAGAGGTGACCTCCAGGCACCCACAGAACGGCTCCAGACTGAAAGCTTTTCTATTGAACGCGATGGGATGCCTTCTGCACTGAGATGTATCGTCTCTGACACCTGCACCACCATTTGTGCATATTTGCCTGATGCATCCGAATATATGCAGTTTCATAAGAAAATCATTTATTTTCAGTTTTATGTATTTTTTGGGGGGGAAGAAATAACCACTATTTCTGCTTTGTACGTGTTTTGGAGGTTCCATAAACGTCGGAACATCAAACGCCCTCGTGCCTGGGTTCATAATATTAATATTATATATTATATTAGATAGATAGATACTTTATTAATTCCCAAGGGGAAATTTGTTGGCATAGTATAGGAGCGCCCAACACTTTACAGACACCAAATGGAATAGACTAAATAACTAAACAAAATAAAATAAAATAATAAATAAATTATCCGTAGCCGCACACAGCTTCTCCAGGAACTGCGTCTGGATTCCAGACTACCAGAAATGCGCGTTATTTGCATCCATACGCGTCTGTGCATTGCCTTTATATTTAAAAACATCCCCAGTTCTCCCATTATTAATTCAGGTCTATGTCAGTGACCTCAGGTTGAAGTGAGTGCTGCTTGATTTTCTTCAATGCACAATGTTTCTCAGTATTTATACCTACTGATAAGGTAATCAGAGAAATGTTAATTTACTATACTTGAATCTTTTTGAATTGCACTTTTAGTTTGATTTATTTTTAGTTTGTGGATAAAAGCTGCTATTCAAGATTCAGTGAGTGAGTCAAAAGTTACATCATTTGAGAACCACTGCCCCGGACCAGTGGAGAACCACTGCCTCGGACCACATCTGTCACACATGTTCTTAGCAGCTCACTATTTGTTGGACCAGAGTTATGTCCTTCTCAACTGTGACAAAAAAGCTTTGAACAAAGTTAATGTAATAACGTGTGTTTGATCTTTGATTGAGTAATGGGGGTTTCTTAACCCTAAATTAAATGGATTTACATTATAAAAACAGAGAAATGTACTTCTATATTATATTATATTATATATATTTTTACATTTATATAAAGGCATATACAATATGTTTACACTTGAATAAACAATAATAATAATCAAATGCAAAGACAGTAATTTAACAATATGTTCGGGAGTAGTTACATCTATACAGTGTAAAGAGCCGGTGGTAACTGTAACACTGTTACACCCCTGTCCTCGACCATTCAGTGCTTTATAAACCAGCAGCAGTACATTCTTTGTTGGACAGGTGGCTCCTCAGCCTCCAGCCTCCAGCTGAGAAGATTCTGTTGACGCTCACCTTTGCTGCAGCTTATCTGCTTGTTGACAACATAATGGAGTGTGAGTGTTTCAAAGAGACTAATTGAGCTCTATGCATTTGTGTGAGTCCTTCGAATTCTGTATGTGTGTGTGTGTGTGTGTGTGTGTCTCTGTATGTGTGTGTGTGTGCGTGTGTGTGTGTGTGTGTGTGTGTGTGTGTGTGTGTGTGTGTGTGTGTGTGTGTCTCTGTATCTCTGTGTCTGTGTGTGTGTGCGTGTGTGTGTGCGTGTGTGTGTGTGTGTGTGTGTGTGTGTGTGTGTGTGTGTCTCTGTATCTCTGTGTCTGTGTCCGTGTGTGTGTGTGCGTGTGCGTGTGTGTGTGGCCGATGTTGCAGCACCAGCTTGAGCCAATAAATGTGCAGCATTTTTTAAAAATGTATTATGACTATCCTAGTCAGATGTATCCCATGCATTACTGAATAATTTCAACTAAATGCTTGACCAAATGAAGGAGGAATTTCAACCTGTTTTTATGATCACCACAACATCATTGACCTGAAAACTAACACAAACAAATCACAGAAACCATGCGCCCATGTAAAAAATAAACAGTAAGTTTTGGGTTACATCGCCAACACCACAGCTCTGCATCAATATCCTGCCGTGACGTTTTCAAGAAGAACAACTTTCATCCAGGTCTGAAAACCAAACAGTAAGCTACAATAAGGACGAGCACGGGAAACCCTCCCAATGACATCGGCCTGAGGCTGAACTGCAGTCCACCTTCCATGTCTGAAGGTGAAGGTGAAGGAAACTGAGCCAATATTTGTTTTTCCTGTTTTTTTCTGTTGAGCAATTTGTCTTCTAAATGGACAGTTTGGATCTCGCTCATGCTGTCTGGTCCGGTTTCAGCTGCCTACTGAACAGACACCTTCCTTCATCCTGCATGCCGACATGCAGCCTCATTAAAAAGTCTGTGTGATTCAGAAGGAACGCAGAGGACTTGCTGTGCATTGGGACGCCGGGCTTCACTCGCAGGAAGTGATTCTAATTATTTATTTTTTTAAAGTCCCCTTTTTACATTACATGTCCTCTTTGCTTCGCTTTTAATCAGGAAAGCCAGGTTTTAACCGCGTCATCATATAGGCAACAACTGTGCCAAAATAAAAGAACAGCCCTTCTGTATAATTTTACATGTTCCTTCATGATTAACCTTTTACAATACAAAGCCTCAATTAGTTGTTGAGATATTTCAGCCATGACCACAGACGTGCACCGACTGACGGACCTCAACACAGCTCTGCACTTCATTCTTTAATTCTTAATTCTGCTGATGCTGAAAACCCCCTAAATGTCCAGTCCGTTCCTCCTATGAGGTAATCCTGCTTCGCCCTCCCTCACCTCAAAGCCCTGTTCATATCGCCACGTTCACTGCATGTTGACATGGAAAATATTTTAGGGTGCAATAGCAATGATTCATATATACACACGGTCTCACTGCGCTCTGTGTTTGTATTTAAACTTCTCTTTTCCCCAAATGGTGTATATAAGCCATGTTGAGGTAGGGGACAATCCCTCACTGCCTCATTCCCTGGAGCCCGAGACACCTGAAGGAGCTGCTGCTGTTGGACACGTTTTCAAGGGAGAACTTTCACTGGATTCATGGCAAACTGGGACTTATCCTTCTTCATCTAAACTGGGACTAAAATTGCTGGAGATTGGTGCTGGCGCGGTGTGACACGAAGAGACACCCACTGTTCGCCGATTTTTTTCTGTTGCTCGACGACTCGAAGCATCTCACGTGTGTCGAACTTCTGCCAAGAACAAGGGACCGTAGGGACTCTAACGTCGCCTGTTGACCTCTGAGGAGCACAAAGCCAGCAAAAAAAGGTTGTTCAATGACTTTAAAAAAAGGCAACGTGCCTCACTCCTTTCATCACCTGCATGCGTGTGTCTGGAGTGTGTGTGCATGTTTACACATAACAGCGAGCTGCTAATGCCGAGCCGAAGCACTGGGCATGACCACATGTCTCCAGGCTTGACGTTCTCTGCTACCGTTTACTAAACAGCCTCGATAGGACGGGACTGTTTTAGTAAATACAAAAGGTGTGTGCGTGTTTTGGGTTGGGTTGGTACCCGGACAGTTCGCTTCGTATTCAGGTTAGCGGTTACCCAAAGTGAAGTAGACAAGCACATTTACGAGCTGGCACAATCTGCAAACTTTTAGCCCACCATGCGGCGAATATCATTGAGGCCGCAATAATCAGGACACTACTTACACACGCACACACGCACACACTCACACTCACACACACCGCACACATCTTACCAGCTCAGGGGTAATCGTTCTCTGTCTTAGTTTACAATATAAACACCACCCACTTGTGTGCCCTTGCCCTTGCAACAAACGCACACACACACATAGAGACACATTGGCAGAGTGTATGGGGCGTGTGCGTTCCGTTAGCACCGACAGGTGTGTGGAAGAATGCCACGAGCCGGGCGGCAGGTGGAGATGAGGATTTATAGATTTTAATCGCTTCACTCTGTTGAGCAATAATTGTAGTGCCCGAGGCAAAGACAGTCCGTAGCTAGTGTAACTCTTGATTGATGGATGCTGTCCTGGGTATCCCTGAATCATAATGAAACTAGAGCATCCTGCGATACGTGCGTCCTAGATGGCACTCCAACGCATACCGGCTTCATTTAGTAACTGAATGCACTATGAGGTAATCAAACGTGAGAGTGCTTATGAAGGTTTCAAGTGGTTTTGTCTACTGGGAAAGAAGAAGGAGGGAAACAAAGGCGATGAGAAGAAATGCCAGGAGGGAAACAGTTCACAAATGTGATGCCACCATGTTTGAAAGGATTGTGATCCGGACGTGAGCTGTCCAAATAAACAATAATACCAGCAACGGATGAGGGAAGTTCCAAAATATCTGAATATGTATGGTGTTGTGAGTTTCAATACAAAGGTAATTGACTTTGGTTTGAGGGAGCCGGGGAGGTAAATACCTCAGGTTTTTACCGTTTCTTATCTGGAGAGCTCCATCTGGAACTGTGGATTCTCCCCGTGACCTTGTCATCCCCCGCGCAGGCCGTGATTAACGGCGACACATTTGCATCTATTTGAAAACTGTCTGAATAAGACAGCAGAAGGCGAAGTGAGCTGTTAATGGTGTCGCAGAGACAACGGCCCGGCAACGTTCCCTGTTGGCAGATCAAAAAGGACGAGGCAGAAGGCCACCCCTGTTCTCGATGCCTCATCTTTCACCTGCCAGCGCACGGTCTGGAGATAAGGAGACAAAAACAAACTGATGGGCTGCGGCAGCTATCCGTGAGGGAAGGATGTGCGACATGTTGGGACAGTGATATTCTGACAGCCTGCCTTTCTCTTTTGCCTCCCCCTCCTCTCAGCGTATCCCCCCCGCTCCTTTCTGTTTGTCTTTTCTTAAAAAAGCTCACGATCTTCTCTGTAAGCCGAATATCTGCGGGCAAAAGTCATCTATTTGCATAAGATTTTGGCACGGCTAGGAGACTGAGGTTTAAGGCGCTGACATTTTACACATTTAAATCAGATAGCATGCTCCCACCGCTCATATTGCGGGACTTCGTGATCCATCCAAATGCAACCTCATCACTTGTTTTGAAATCAGTTATGCAAATGTCGACAGGTTGACCGTCTAACCTTCAACCACTGATGCACTTCGCCAATTGCACCAGGATGTTAAACTCCACTTGTTCTGCGGTGTTCTCGAATGGGTTCTGTCTTTCTTTCTGTGTTTCAGGGTAAATACAGGCCTCAGGCTGACATCGCTCAAAGGAGGGATAAATGAGAGGGAGATGAATAATATACTGAATGTGCAGGATAACCAGAGAAAAGAATAAAAGCAAGTAATAGGATTATTATCATAGCTTTGGTTAATTCAATTAGCCAATGTAGAAAATAGTTATTACTACTATGTCAACAGTTTAAAGTCCAAATGTACAATTGCACAGGGGAATCGTGGACTCATGTGTTCCAGATGTTGGAAAATTCAATGTTTTCAATAATAGTATATTACTGTATGGATTATAATTGTTGCATCAAGACACATAACAGACAGCACAATAGTCCATCTGCCTTATTGCTCCACATCTGACTTTACACACATACATTGCAGTTATTGGTATTATGGTATCTTTATTTTCACAACTGTTTTTTTAATATATTACATTATGATTGTTTCTTCTGCTGCATACATGTTTTGTATTACCTTTTTATTACTTTATTTGTTACCTTTTTATGAAAGGCAGTCTGATAAAGAAAGCCACCCATGAAGTTCTCTGTACAGCACAAACCTGTTTCTCTGTGCCTTTGACAATAAAGTTTTTAGATTTGACTTCATACAAACTCACAGAATGTTCTTGGTTTGCTTCCATGGTTTCAACTATCTACGATGTTCAATAAATAATAACATCTGTAGATGATTTCTAACATTCTACTTGGAGGGCAATTAACGCCGAGCGCTGAGTACCGTGTGGAGTGACTTTGTTTAATTCCCGCTTCAGCATCTTTCCAGCTTTGTTTTGAAGTTGGTTCCCCTTTCCCCCACTGAAGCCTCTTGCATCCACTCAGCAGTGTGTGAATAGATCGTGTGACCGACAGGGATTTCTCTGTTGTTTTGTGGAGCAAAGAGGGACATGGGAACGTTTAGAAGAATCAGTTAGCTATCCATCACACAAAGATCGAGTTACACTGACATGCAGGTTCTCCTCTCTTGGTCATCGCTTTTCTGACGGGACTGCTTTCTGTCAGCGAGTGCTTATTGCCTGACTTAATCTCTTTCCTCTTTTGGTCTTTATAATTATTCTTCATGAATTGAGAAATACAAGTGTGGAACTCTGAAACCTTTTATTCATATCAAAAGCAAAACACATACAGCATATACCATACATTAGGAATCAATTGTATACAATAACAGTTGTACCAACAAACCAACAATATAAATGTATAACGTTACACAACACATTGACATATTTACAACGTACAATAACCCCGAACAGACATCAGATTATTTAAGCTTTAGTACTACAAAAAAAAAACAACATCTACTTTTTACCTTCTGTTAATTCCTACACACAGACAATGGTGTAATTAACTACTCCTCTAAATGTGCTGTCTGAGCGTTGTATGGGTGATACCATCAAAGAATCACAGATAGCAGTGTGGAATGACCTGGTGTCAGCAGATCAAATCCAGGATCTGTTATTAATGAGTCAGATCTGATAGAGACCGGCTTTAGATTGAGTAAAAGCTGACTGAGGATCTGATAGTGGGGCTGACTGCGGTTTCAGGGAGGGACACCCGTAGTAGCTGACTCAGCTGTTTCTGTGGGAGTCGAAGCCTTTTCTTACTCCGCTGTCACACGCTACAGGGATCTCAACTGTCTCAGTCAGCGCAATCTGTGCATGTGTGTTTGTGTGTGTGTGTGTGTGTGTGTGTGTGTGTTTGTGTGTTGTCTTTCAGAACCCAATCTCTCTCTGACAAAAGTGACCAGAGGGGTAAAATTTCCTGTCAAGAGTCTTTTCAACCCAAACCCCCCTTAATGTCTCATTAAACCTCTGTGCCCTCCCGGTGATAGATGATTCCTGTCGAGCCCAGCGTAGGGTAGAAATGCCCACCGGACCCACTGTACTGGCTGAGGATGGGGCTGGCATAGCCGAGGGAGGAGTGGGTGGGTGAAGAGGAGAGCACAGGGGGAGCTGGCCCATGTGGTCCCCACTCTGGGCCACCTGAGTTGGGGGAGTAGCTACCAAAGCCTACAGGTTGCGTGGTTCTGTGAGGCCCATCCAGGTTGATCTGCAGCGGCCTGCTCAGCCCGTCGCCTCCCACCTCCCCGGCTGCTCCGACTGTCACGCCGGACATCTCGGACAAGAAGCTGCTGAGACAAGGAGCGGGGCCTGACGATGAAGGGGAGGGGATCCTGTCTGGCGTGGGAGAGATGTTCAGGCCAGTTGAGTCCTTGGGGCTCCCTCTCTCACTGTCACATGACTCCGGAGCCCCTGAGCCGCCGTCAGCGCCGGAGAGGGAATCGGACTTCCTCTTCCTTTTGCGACGGAAGTTTCCGTTGTCAAACATCTTTTCACAGTTTGGGTCGAGTGTCCAGTAGTTGCCCTTGCCTGTGGCGTAAGAATGTGGAGTTGGTGAGGTTCAATTTACGTTTTTTTGAAAATGGCTTAAAACACACGCCAATGAAACACGACAACACACTGACACGGAAATTAAATGAATCACACGAGTCTTCCCCTCATTAGAGAGAGATATTCAAAACAGAGCCAAAAATAAATAAATACAAAATATTACCTGGATCATCCTCGTCTCTTGGTACTTTTTTGAAGCAGTCGTTGAGTGACAGGTTGTGTCTGATGGAGTTCTGCCAGCCTGCTTTGCTCTTGTTGTAGAAAGGGAAGTTGTCGGCCACATACTGATAGATCTGACTCAATGTCAGCCTCCGGTCCGGTGCTCCGTGGATAGCCATGGCGATGAGAGCGGAGTAGGAGTATGGTGGCCTGACCAGCTTCATCAGGTCTTCTTGCGAGGGGAGAGAGAACCAGCTCAGCTCCCCTCCCGGACCACCAGCTCCGGCGGGACCCAGGTAAGGCCTCTGCATTCCATAGTGCTGAGGGACAAAGGGGGGGCCCGGGTTACCGGGCGGCCCGGTGGTAGCCAGGTACGGCGGCGTGTTGATCCCGGAGCCGTTGAACCACAGGTAAGGGTTCGGGGAGGAGGTGGCGTAGTCGCTCAGGTCGTAGGTGGTCGGAGTGGTGCGCTGCGGACTCGGCAGCGAGGGAGGAGGGTAGTAACAGTCACTGTACATGCTGAGCTCAGGGGGCTCCTGGCCGAGGCTGGGGAACTGTGGGCCACACCGAGGAGGAGACTGTCCGTGCACCTCAAACGTAGACATCGTGGAATCTATTCTTACCGCTCAGTCTTCCAAGTTGTAAGCTACTCTTCTCCACTCCTCTCTGGTCTGTTTGCCCTTGCTTTATGTCAAGATGTCACCTGTCATACCTTTATCTGTTTCCCTGGAAACGCCCCCTGCCTTGTTTGATTGGTTGTTTTCTCAGGTGAAAAGCCTGTTCCTGTTTTCTCAGTTTTTTTCCTGCCGTCAGCTGGTTCACTTCCTCCAGGGGTTTTGTTCACCCTCAATTCAATAATTTTCCACTCAAGCTAAATTTTACTCCAACATTGATTACGTTCAGTCATCTGCAATTTTTGGGGGGATTATGATACAAATTCAAACAGAATGAAATTATTTAGATTTAGATGATACATTTAATCATTCTTTTCTCTGCTTGTTAATCCTGGCCACCTAGCCAGTTTAGTCAGTCTGAAGATAAACAACCTTCTCCTACAGAACAGAGATCATTTTGTGACTCATGTGTTCTCATTAAATATGGATCATACTTAAATTACATTCATATTAAATTGCTTCAATATTTTCTATGAAGCTTTACCACACTAAAAGAGTGATACTTATGATGAACAAAACAAAAGCAATTATAATGGCCTCTTAGATGTAGAAATAGCAAGGAATACAATAAGAGTGGCTTCAGACTACCACAGCAGTGTGAATAATGGGTTAATAACAGTGGGTTTATTCAGTATACTTTGAATAATATATTTTTTATATTATTTAGTCAATTGTGTGGGGGGCGTAGTATAAATGGAAATACTACGGTTATTTCACCCCAGATATTTCCAAGTTACACAAGTAAGGCTACCTTAAAATATAATTTTTGAGAAATTTTTCGAACTATTAAAAACACAGTGTAGACTTCTTAGAGGGAATGGCAGTTTTTTTAAATACAATAATTATATGGAATAAGGGTTTTGTGTGGTGAAAAAATAATCCCCGAAAATCGTAGGAAGTTACATCATCACGTGATAAAACGACACCATGCATTGCGTTAGTAGTTAGCGCGAGCACTTTCTACTTCATACTAGTTAACTGACCGAAGAAAAGGCGCTCTATCGTAAGTTTCCCACATTTTAAGACGAGATAATACCTATTTAACCCCATAAACTAATGATTACAATTTCAGCTATTGTTTGTAGATGCCGCTGTTCCTTTTGACGAGTGAAAATAACTTCAGAATCGTGTTTTTAAATCATATTTCTATCCTGCTAACGCAATACCAGCGCGCCGTGAGCTAGCTAGCTAACTAGCTAGTTAACTAACGTACGCTGACGTAAATTAACGGCTTGGTTTGCGCGAGCTGAAGTTACTTTTAGCGGAGAAGCGTCTGCGTGTCATAAAAAGCCAAACGCCGGTTTGTAATTCAGATGGCCGATTCCTCTTCGATCCCCGAGCCGCCGCAGGACAGCAGCGACGACGACGTGTTGGAGCTGAACAAGGACTTGGAGAGAATTATAGAAGCCATTGAGAACATATCAGGTGTGTGGCCGTGTCTCAGTGCGACACCGCGTTAGACAGGCTTCCTCGGCAACGTTACATGTGGCAACTAAACATAAGTTTGCACACGTGTGCTAATCACTCATCTGTATGCCTGTTCTAGTGCAGCTCACGTGGGGGGGTTACGACATGGTGGCGCTGCGGACCAGTCCCGAGCTGGGCACCTCCATGCGGAACATGAACGAGGCCTTCCATAGATGCCGCGCTATCATCTGTGGAGACCATGAAAAGGAGCCAGCGAGGGGGTGAACGGATCCCGATGCCACACTATTCAGATGTGATCCCACCGTGTTCAGCTCACGAGACGACGTGTCTGCTCTCTGACTGTTTGCGTAAAAAAAAAGAAGAAAAAGGGATGTTTTATTCAGTGATGTACAGACTTATTGTTGCGAGGCCTTCAACTTGTGTTAGTGGTGTGGGTTTTAAAGTATTCTGATAGCATGTTCAATTTAATAATAAAGAAAAAAATTTAAGTGAGAATGTCTTCTGTGTTGTTTTTTTAAATTGAGTTTTCTACATAGACTTCCATGACCTGCTCTTGAAATGTATTAAAGTGTAACTCCCAAGATTTATCAATGATCTCATGTCATGATTAAGTACCAACTGGTGGAATCTGTCAGCGTTGTCCTTCAACCTTCGGGGCTGATTTAAAACGGTAGAGGTCGAGCCATTTTCAACCTTCAAAATGTGGAACTCGATAAGTGGTGTCAATATTAACACCCGCATTGATGGGTTTCATCACACTGACGTCACATTGCTCGCTTCACAGCTCAATAAATCACATTTCATGACATGTTATGTTCACATTTCACTCGGGATAATACACCAGCTTTCAGAATTTCATTTCAAGTTTGTCTGATTTTGCGTAGTATAATTATAGTTGACATAGTGTTGCTTTGTTCTTATGCAACTATGTTCCAGATGGAGAACACAGAGAAAGCTGCCTCAACTGCCTGCATTGATCTGGAAAACATATTGAAAGGGCTGGACACCTTATCTCACTGCATGGAGCAACTGGCATGTATGTTTGACTGTTCATCCCCGTCCCTTTAAACCTCCAAAATGTCAGTGAGAATCAAATTATGACTTTAATGATCGATTTGCAAATATGCAAAGCGTATGATGTAACTTATCCGAGATCTGACGTGATAACCAAATTGGATTTCTTAACACCAACTGCTGCTCGCCTTAGCCTTGCTTGTTGATGTCAGTGGTGCAGAGTTGCACGATGCTGATGGGCAGATAGGAGTAACGGAAAGATTTCACTCTCATGGGTTCTCCATCATGCCATTTGATGTGAGGCAGGATTTTTTTGGGCAAAGAGACACGTCAAGGTGGTTGTCAATCAACCTGTTGTTTTAGAGCGCTGCTGTCAGTTAAGGATTTGAAAACCTACTAAAAGGAAAAATAAAATGATGTTCTCAAAAGATCAAGTACTCATGTTATTTAGTTTTTCCATGTCCCAAATTGTTTTAATTGTTCGCCTGTGAGGACCCCGTCTGTGTTCATTGTGGAACAGTTCTGTTTATCAAGACCCTCCAACATCCAACTCATTTAGTATGCACAGTGCAGCCCGTTTTTTTCAGTTAATGCACAACATCTTCGAAAGCTGGTTAGAGTTAATGTGTAGAATATATTTGGGAATAGATATACATTTCTCATTGATCTCCAACACAATTTTACCTGTAGCACTTCATAATAACAGGATAAAATAGAGAGGCATGTATCCAAGTTTAACATTCAGCTACTTCCCTGTTAAGAACTACCATCCTTGGTGTGGAACCGTATATATATATTTTGAAACGTGACTAGGACACTTCGAACTGTGTTGACCTGAGGCACTTGTGAAACAAGGTTTTCTGGATTTGTTTTCGGCCTGCAGTCCAAACTCAGCTGAGGCAATGTGACCTGATCGTTTGTGTTGGACACCCTGACAAGTTGGCGTCTCTGAAACTCCAAGAGGCGCTGAAGCAGCAGGAGCAGCCTCCAGCTCGACTTGAAACCGAGGCATGAAGAACAGAGGTAACACTGTGTGAACATAGTTTGATCAAATATACAAACCATCAGCCATGTAAAAATAATTGAATTTTCTCTCATTCTGTCCACTACAAACACAAATGAAGTAATCAAAAGGAGGAGTTACACAACAATGACCTTTTGTGACATTTCTGCTGGGTTTAAACGGGCACAAATTAGCTTAGAGATTCAGACGCAAACACCCACATTAGGCCTGGTGCTGGTGCTGGTCAGAGTCCCACAGGGTGCAGCAGACAGCACTGGTCTGTGGCATCAATGAGCTGCAGTGGGTTGTTTGTGTGATGGGTAATCATCTCCTTCACCCCAGGGAAACTACAGCAAACACAAAAAAAAGATGACAGGGACCTAATGACGCAGCGCGGCACAAGTCGGCATCAAACAGTCCCTGAGGCGTGCCACAAGATGTGAACTTTACAGTTTATTTAAAGTGAACACAGACTGGCTTTCCCCCTTGTCATTCTCATCACTATTTAATGGTGTCAGCATTTTCAGTTTACCTTGGTCTTTTTGATAGCAGTGCCAAAGGGAGTAGGAGTTGCCTTGGTTATGGATCATAATGTTGTAAACCTTGCCTTGTTTCAGCATCATCAGGGTGTACAGGTGCTCAGTCGCGCCTTGTGAGCTGTCCCTCAACACAAATGCCCCGTCCTAAAAACACAAATATTGGACAAATCAGTTTAATGCGATATTGCAGATAAGATCCTGTTGAATTTCAGCTGCATGTTTGTGTATCAGGTGCTCCAGAAAGAGGAGGGTGAGACATTGAGAGGCAACACCTGACCTTGTTCACCTCTCTGAGGGCAACTTCTGCTTGATGTCTGGTCACCTTTCCTCCATACCAGCTGGGATCCAAACCCTGGCTACAACATAACAAGACAGTTATAGTAAAGTCTTAACAAACCAACTCTTCCTTCTCATTTATCTTTGACAGAAATGTGTTTTACATTATTGTTGTTGTGAAAGAAATGTAACAGATATTCCCAGTTACCTATTGAATAAAGTGCAAATCTCTTGAATTTAGAGCAGACATAAGGGTTCCACCATTGTGTTATTTTTATCTTTTCTTTTACAACAACGCCATCTGCTGGTTCCCTATTGAAACTACTGTGTGTAGTTGCACAGAAAAGCCCCCTTGACATCATTTGTGCTCATTAGCTAACACAGTTTATATAGAAGTCATGGCTCGATTGTGATTCCACATGTGCTTCTCACCATACTTTGTCCTGGTATTGAGTTGTTAACCAGCGGGCTGTGTTGGCACTGGAGAAACTGGAATTAGTTTACTTGCTCGGGGAGTGGAGAAAAAACTAAAGTCAGTGCATGACCTAGACAGGCTTTCCAGACTCGCATGTTATGGTTGGCCTACCTGACGGCTCATCTGTGGGTTTGGGGACTCTCGGTTTCGGGACATTGCTCGTGGATGAGCCAGGAGCCTTGACAGCGTCGCCCACTTGTGGACATGATGGATAGTGCAAAACAGAAATGTGAGTTCACAACATTTGGCTGTTCAACCGGTGCAATCGCCCCAAACCATAATAAGCAGCACATACTTGATTTCGTAAGGCCTGTCTGGGACGGGCCAGATGGTCCAGGCTTCCTGCTCCTGTCAATATGCAGATTGAGCTGGGACAACACGTTTCAAAGAAGGATCATCAACATCATCATCATCATCATCATCAATAGGTCAGGTGGTTGTGGAGTCTTTAAATTGACAGTCACCTGGTGCTTTGAAAGGTCTCTGAGGCGTCTGGTTCATTCTTGGGGGACAAAGCGGTGCAGGTTTTGAGGTCCTCATAAACAGGATCTGCTCACATGCATATACATATATATATATATATATATATATATATATATATAAGAGAAATGTGATCACCAATTCTGCTTTCCTAAGCATATAAAACGAAAAGGCAGGAGATATGCTGATGTATTTTCAAATGTGATTGCATTTTATTTGCGCACAACGCCGTCGATGCAGATGCTTTCTGTCACCTCGGCAGTGGCCGTCCTGAGGTTTACCCACTCTGGGATGTTGAGGGGGCTTTATTATTTCTGCAGAGGAAGGCCTCTTGCTGATCTCTTCATAGGTCTGGTCTGTCTTGTTGCTCAGCTGTCTGTGGCTCAGTCCAAGCCCATATGTATAGCTGTCTTCCTCTGGGCCTTTACGTTCACTGTCCTGCCACACACACACACACACACACACACACACACACACACACACACACACACAGCCCAGACATGTGATATGTTGCTTGTGTTATGTGTCACTTAATTTGATTAATTTGCTTTGACGCTGAAGTTTGTATCATTAAAAGTAAACGTAATACTTACAAACTCATCAGACTCCCAGTCTTCTTCCTCCTGTACAAGTACTGTTGGAAAATAAACAAATGATATCATCAGGCCCAAGGAAACATGGCGCTATGTTCTTTACCTTGTTTTGGGTACGTTCTGTATTGTTGTTGTTACATTTTCACTTTCGGTCTGAGCTGTAAAATTAGATCTGTTTTCTTACTTTTGACCAAAGGCCTTCTGATTCCCCTTGTTGGTATCACTTTGAATCTTAGTAACTGATCTATGAACATACAAGACCATTTGTTAAGCAATATTTTTGGATGTCAATGAAATTGATATATTTTCAGTCGGACTTACGGGACATAAAGGCCGGGGAACACTTGAAGGTCCCACATAGTAATTTCCTGGATGACATAGATTTGAGTATTAAATCAAATTAAGCATTTAATTGAGCATTTCAGAATGGTAAATACATGCAAAGATCTGCAGACATGTAGACATACTTAACATAATCTTTGCTCCGCTTATGCTGTTCTTTATCAAGTTTGTCACAAGCAGATAACTTTAGCTGAGAAGACGTCACAGATTACTTTTAGAGCAGTCAAAGGAGCTTTAACTATGTCTGGATTTACATAATTGCCTGGAAATATCATAGTAGCTCAGTCTTTGAGTTCCATATTTTAGTTTTAGTGTTGTAACTGTGCTGCATTAAATTGTGGTGGAAAGTATATATAAAACATACAGAGTAACCCTTGAACTGCTGTTTGCATTAATCAAGCAACATATTTTCATGCATTGTTTACTTAATTTCATACTTATTGTACAGCCCAGGCCTTTGAAGATCTGTCACATATCAAGTTTTAATTTAAGTTTAACAATAATTGACTTGTTAGAGAAGATATGAAAACATTTGATTTCAACCTCGAGCTGCCCTTTTGACACTCGCCGTCCTCATCAGTATCAGAATCAGCTTTATTATATTCATCTCGGCAGCTTTTCGTTTTGCAGTGGTCTCACAAAACTGTTGCTCTTGAGGTCTTCAACATACTCAACCTATTAAAAGTGAATGTTAAATATGACCTCTCTGCCCTTTAAATAAGCATATTCTTCCTTGTCTGTCATGTAGAAAGGTTTCTGTGGTTTTAAAGCACTTGTGATATAAATTATATATCTGTATTTCCTTTTGTAAACATAGAGCCTTCTGATTTTCTGTCACACAACTACATACAGCATGCTGGTAGCTGCATACGGTGGTTTACTTTGTGTTTGTGCAAACTTGTGTGACTGCAACTGGATCTTCATGTGAGATGCAGATTTCCCAAACAATTTAAAGTATGGTTTGATCTCAATAGACTCACGCCTATTGGGGATTTAACGTTGACATACTCTTCTAAATAGTTGGATTCATATGCGTGGTGGTTAATGTTGCTGCTTGGAGATACAAATCGTGTGTTCTCATACATGCTTTTTACTTACTAATTCATAACACAACATATAGTTGAAGGCCGCGTCAGGCCTTGAATCCCGGCCACAGCCTGCGTCAGGCCTCTTGGTATCTCACACCCAGGTGAGAGAGGAGGGCGGCAGAGAGGAGGGATGATCAATCACGCTCAGATCCCCCTAGACCCCCAGGCATGTCTGGCTGAATACATGAGTCCTCCTGGGGGGTCTCTGTGGGAGATCTCCTCTGTCCTGATTGGGAAACATACCTCCCCAATGAAAGACACGGTACTGCCACTGTGGAGGAGGCATGAAATAGAGTACAATGATACAGCAAGAGATGCAGCACTTTTTAACAAGGCATCAAATCACTGTCAGATGATATTCAGTTAATGTGGACTTGTTTTTAAGTCCAAAATGTTTGAAAGAATCTCTCAAAACAGGATAAATACCTGAGCAGAGATGACACTTTGGTGAATCAGCAAGTTTGTAACGCGCAGCCAAGCAACAGCATCATATGGACCAATATGGAACCAATAATGCACTCAGCGGAGAGCGGAGAGAAGGGGCGGAGCGGTGAGGGCTTCCAGTGGGGCGAAACCTTCATTAACGCACAGCAGGACGGCATGGGAAATCCAGGACATCCCCAAGCAAACAGGCAAATGGGAAGGATGGGAGGGAGTGTTTTGGTCTGTGAGAGTGTTACTTGTTCCTTCTACATTCAGGTTTTTGTTTTACTTTACTCTGTGTGTGTACTGGCTTTTTAAATCGTTCAGAGTTTCGAAAGCTGCTTGTGTGATTTCATGTATCAGTGACTCTGAGCCAATATGCTAATGTTCAGCTTCATTGGCCAGATATGAGTTCACATACCAGCAATTTGACTGTTTTTTGGTTTCTCTCAATGCACATGCACGCAAATAGAAATGCAGCTATAACAAGGCCAGCTAGGTGCGTATGTGTGTTTATATATACAGTATATACAGCTGCTTAGATTTCTGTTTGGCAGAGGCATGTCAAAAAGACAGTGGGCATATAGATGATAATATATATAATTATAGAGTCTGGATGTTTAAAGATAATCAATGCTGTAAGTTCTAATTTATCTCCTGCTTTACCGCGTCTGCAGGTCTGTAAATGTAGTGGAACAGCCTCTCTCTCTCCCCCCCCCCACCCCACCCCACCCCACCCCCAGGCACGGACCCCCTCATGAAGGTAATATCCATGCCATCACTCATTTAGCTGAGGCAGTGGCAGATTTATGACGCATCCAGCTGGGAGGAAGATTTTTGGAGATACAGGGGGGGTAGAGCAGAGAAGGAGCCACATGAATGGCTCTTTAGACACAGAGAGGCCGGTGGGCGGAGACGAGACTCCTCTCGGGCCTAATTACTTGCAAATTATAAGATTAGAAATTAACTTGCTTTCAAGGTGGACTCTGAGTCGCGCTCATTTATAACTGCATGCCTCACTCACAATGTGATGTCTGGTTTTCAATGTGACCCACTTTGCTGAGAAGCAGTGGAGTTTGGTTCCAATCCGTTAGCCCTCGCAGCTTTGATGTATTGTGATACATTTGCATTGCCTGTGGTATGTGACAAAGACTGGTATAGGTCGCGGTGTCACGGATTATCAGGCCAAATAGTAACTTCTAGCGGTGGAAATGCTTCTCTTTTTTGTGTCTTTCAAAAGCCTTGCTGCCCTTTGAATGGCATCAATACACGTTGACATCAAAGTGATAGAGGATCAATGCTGGATCAACACCTTGGTTAGGTGCGAACTGCACCATGTTATCCATGTAATCCTCTGTTAAGTGTATTCACTCCATTCTTATTCTAATAGCACCTTGTGTGCCCTGTCATAAAATCCATTGACCCTGGGATTTACAAGGTGAAGAAGAACTGACTGAAGGGAGAAGGCTTCATTTATAACTTTTATTTTAATTAAACAAAACACATTCTTCATAAATAGACACTCAAGTATTTATACAATGAGACGTGAAAAGTGCAAAGCGACATTTAACATCTTAACATGGGCCATTACTTAACATACTTTACTGTGATGTAGGCAGGTAATAGATCCATAAACACATATACATATATATTGGTTCACTTGGGTCCTCGGTATCTCCGTCTGAAGCCGGTCCCATCCGCCCCTTCCCTCCTGGCGCACACGTGTTTGACTATGACCTGAGAGCAGTCGTCGCAGTTCACCGTGCAGCACCAGTGGAATTTGCAGTTGCAGCTGCTCACCACATCCGTGCGCCTCTCCTCCACCCTCAGGCCGCATTCGTGACACAACCGGCGGCAGCTGCGCCTCTCCCACGGGGCCAGACCCTCTCCGTGCTGCACACACTCCCGGCCCTCGGTGCCGTACAGCCCCATGCTGGTGTTCCTCCTGCAGTAGTCCGGGGAGTCCTCCAGGTATATGAGCTCCGTCTGCGCGACGCCTCCAAACGCGTCCACGACGGCGCCCCGGTTGTCCGCGCTGTTGCCGGCACGCATGCGCTTTTTGTCGACGTCCAGTTTCTGGGCTTGGCCGTGCTTACTTTTCAAGTAATTGCCGATTTCTCTGAAGTCGGACAGCTGCGTCCAGCAGGTTTGGACACTGCAGCTCTCAGACATGCCGTGACATCTGCAGATGCGCTTCATCGTTGCCTTCACAGCCTGTTGGAAACCTGGGAAAGTTAACCACAGGTAACCGCTTAAAGGTTTAACGTGCAGATAAATGCGTGTGGCGTGAACTGAACTTACCAGCCGCCCGGCCGCGTTGTTGTGCAGGTTGACAGCAGCCCTGGAGTCCTGCCCTGTCTCCTGCGCGTCCACGTACTGTTTGGAAATCCTCTCCCCGAAATCCACGTTGTCGCTACAGCCACCCCACAGCCAGCCACGACCTCCTGCACACAACATACAACTTGAAATCAGGCCACCAAAGTCGAGCCCGCTAGAGTTTAAAATAATACACATTGTATGTGCACAGCATGCATGTGGATATACGATTACAATCTGGGTAGTGTGTTTTTACTTAGAAGCTCACCGATTTTCCCGTTCTTGGAGACATCGCAGCCGCAGTTGTCGAGGTCTCCCAGACTGCAGTTCCTGGTCAGAGTGTACATGACCCCCGCTGCACTGATGGCGTGGACGAAAGAAGTCTCTCTGGTGGCTGTTTATGAGAGAGAAAAAGAGGCCATCGCGTTTTATGGAAGCGAATATAAAACTCTAAAACATACAGCAAGTGTGCCTTCATGTTGTTACAAACGAATCAAATGTTCCTCTGTATAAGCAACATGTATTTTAACATTAATATATAATAGGCCCCCGCATGTTAATACTGTTTCGCATGTACTATGTGTATGACGCCCTGTGTTATTGTATATCCGTGACACATTTTACGCATATTACGCATGCCATTTTTCTCCTGCATTTTAGGACCTGCGTTCGTCACGCAATAAAGGATAAAGGAATTATATTTACAATCGCAACCTACCGCGTTTTAGTCCTTTGAGCTGAGTGGCAGAGTCGGGACAGTTCCATCTATCCCACGCAAACTGGTGTTTGCACTCGTCGATCCCACTCTGTGCGCCCCCCTGCACGCTCCTTGCATAGGTGAGGTGGGCCTGCAGGAGAGGCAATGACATTGTGTTGGCCCGACTCACATTTTGAAAACGTTATCCTAAACTTGTCAGGGTAATTACCTTGGGTCCAGTCATAAGAAAGTTACTTGCCACCCTGAGGGGAAGATGGAGGGTAAAGAATGAGACCAATCTTAAGGTGGACTCACACAAACACATACATATAGAGAAGATACCGGCAAACAGTCTCTTACCAAGCATGTCCCGGACACGTTTTGTATAAAAGAGGCAGGAGCCAAAAAAAAGCATGCACCATTTTCACCTATACACAGGCGCCCCTCAAAGTCGAGCTCTATTTGGCCCCGCGTGCTGCAACTTTCTCTTTTATTTGAATGAAGAACAAATGGACCTCTTGTTCTTTGTCCCCGAGGATCCGAGACAGCTGATTGGTTGACGAGTTCAGGAAACGCCTATTGTCGTACATCAAAGGGTGGCATTAGGCAACAGTTTATCTTCTTCCCCAGGTCTGTATGACACCAGGACCCCAATATACAAACTCTGCCCCGGACAAATCAGTTGGAGTCATGCGTATTGTAGAAAAAATATTTATTTGGTAACATTTTCAATTAATAAAAATACATATACAATATTAGTTTTTCGACTTCACAGAAGACAGACGCTACAAAACGCCAACACGAGTGAGCATGCGTGAAGAGTGTGGCCCCTCAATAAAAAAAAACATCGTGTTATTTACAGGATCAAATCAATAAGATCAAGTGCATTAAAAGGCTTCAGGCGGCGAGATGAAAACAGCATTCTTATAATACATAATGATGCTGCTGGCAGGATTGAAAAGTGATGGGAGATAGTCTACACATGGCAATCAGGGCCCGCGCGCACGGTGCCGGCGCTTCGTTTTATTGTTTGGTTTCCTTCCGCCTTCTTTACGCGCACAGTAATATTTGGTCACAACGTGCGTGCACTTGTCGCACCTCACCGTGCAGCACCAGTGGAACTTGCAGTTGCAGCTGCTGACGACCTCAATGCGCTTCTCCACCACTCTCAGGCCGCATTCGTAGCACAGCCGGCGGCAGCTCTTTCTCTCCCACTGGGACACGCTCTTGTTCCCCTTAAGACACTCCCGCCCCTCGGTGCCTGGGAACCCCCGGCTCCGGTTCTTGACGCAGTAGTCCGGGGAGTCCTCCAGGTAAATGAGCGCCGTGCGAGCGATGCTCCGAAAAGCGTGCGCGATGGCCCCTCGGTTGTCCGCGCTGTTCCCAGCCCGCGCCGGCTTCTTGTCCATCTCCAGCTTCTTCGCGTGCTCGTGCTTCACCTTCAGGTAGTTGCCCACCTCTCTGAAGTCGGCCAGCTGCATCCAGCAGGTTTGGATGCTGCAGCTCCCAGACACCCCGTGGCACTTGCATGCTTTCCTCATGGTAGCTTTGATAGCCTGTCAAGAGAGCGACAGTGTTAGAACATAAATGATCAAACCGACACGACTTTCTCCTTCTTGGATTTGAACTCGTGCTTGAATTCCACCGAGAAAATACATCACTTTTACTCTGCATACATGTTTACATAGCCCATAAAAAGCAATAACAAACTCCAGTTCCGAACAATATTCCATTCTCATCTCACCAGTCTGCCTGCCTCGTTGTTATGTAGATTGACTGCTGCCCGGGAGTCGTGCCCACCTTCCAACGCGTCCACAAACTGTTTGGAGATCTTCTCTCCGAAAGCAACGTTATCACTGCAGCCTCCCCAAATCCAGCCCCTGCCACCTGGGGATTCAAAAAGGCACATTCAGTTCTCAGAACAAAAAGACATGTTTTAATAGACCGGACATGTCTATTAAACAGACATGTCTATTAGATGTGCAAATCCTAGAAATGTACCTGTCTGTCTAATTCTGGAGTCATCACAGCCGCAGTTGTCAAAGTCTCCCATACTGCAGTTCTTGGTGAGCGTGTACATCACTCCTGCCGCGCTGATGGCGTGGACAAAAGACGTCTCCCTCGTGGCTGCAATCAGCGAAAAAGAAACCGAATCACAACGATTAAGTTTGCGATTCCAATTTGGGTCCATAAATGCGCAAAGGCATGCACTCAAAGACTGTGCGTAACAGGCGCGTAAACCGTGCGTAAAAGGCAGTGCAGGACTTGAATAGGAGAATAATTTTGGGTATGTTTGGTGTTTTATTAATGTGGTTCCAGCCTCGGTTGAGGTCACACTCGGTTATAGCACCCCCCTCTCCGCGGTGGAGCAATTAACTAATTAAAAGCGCTTCAGCAAAGCTGACAGTTGCTGGATTTGAACTCGCGAGCTCTCCACCCTACTGCTGCCTCTCAGCATATGATACAGACGTATGGATATTAATATCTTACCACTTCGAAGGCCGTTGTGTGTGGACAGTTGGAGCGTGTTTTCCGGACAGTTCCACTTCTCTAACGCGAACTGGTGTTTACACTCATGCATTCCACTCTGCGCGCCCACTTGCACACTACCGGCATATGTAAGAAAAGCCTTAGGAGAGGAAACCACAAAGAGAGAAACGTTAGTCACTACTACATTTCGACAATATGTTTAGATCGTATACGCCTCGCTACATGCCCACATAAATCGAGCAAAATATGTATTTACCTTCGGTCCCGTCATGAGGAAATTATTCACCGTCCTATAGGAAGAAAACCGGACAGCCACGTTAATCCAAGGTCACTGACAAACACACATCACACTGTGGCATTTACATGCATTCATCCAAAAGTTAGCGACATACCAAGCTAATGCAAACGGAGCATGACAGCACATGGACAGCACCACGGTTGGAAGGAGATGCAAAGGTCCCATAATAGCTGTATTCCAAGCGGAGGACTGTGTATGTGTATGTGTGTGTGAGCCCAGAGGTGAGTGCCCAGAGCGAGTGAGGAGGGCAACTAAAGTTGGAGCCAGACTCCTCGCTGATGATATTTATATGTTCCTGCCCCCATTGATTGACAGATTTGTCCTGCAGGTAACGTTTCACTGTGAAAATGCCTCGACGACGACATTGATCGCCGCGTCCCACAGACAAATGGGAGCCGTCGGTGCACTTCAAAGAAGTGACGCAGACACTTCTCCAGCCCCTCATTCATTCACCTGCCGTTCCCAGGCTCGAATCCGGAGACGCTTTCCCCACCGATGGATGCATATGCAGTGTATATTATCATCCTGTATGAGCATTGCAAATAGGACGCCCCATATTAATGTTTACGTTTCAGGTCTATCATGACAAACAGGCATATGTATGCTAAGTAAAGCCACGATT
This sequence comes from Cyclopterus lumpus, assembly GCF_009769545.1. Taxonomy (NCBI): domain Eukaryota; kingdom Metazoa; phylum Chordata; class Actinopteri; order Perciformes; family Cyclopteridae; genus Cyclopterus; species Cyclopterus lumpus. Next base: position 8,321,389 of record NC_046975.1, on the reverse strand, counting down.
GAATCCTATAAGACATCATATTGTTGTATGGTCTATTGCACCGATTTATTGTTAAGGGGTTTGAAGAGGGGCTGGCTGCTGCACCGAGGCCACAGCGCAGACAATAAGACATTAAATATGGTTCCTGGTTATTGCACCTCAGTCAGAAATGCAGAACTGAGGGCAGCTTTGAGGCTTAATGTGTAGTTGGAAACGTTTGGGAAATGGCACCAGTGCCCCAGGGGGAAAAGACAAAGCCATAAAGTCTTTCAGGAGCTGATGGTATATAGTCATGTAAATACTGCCTCACACATCGGCGACATTGGCATCGTCTTGATAATAGGATAATAGATGTTTCCCTGGGAAACCACTTGGTGTGAAAACAGTCTGGAATTTACAAGAGTGTAAACAAATAATTATTATTATCATGTTATTCTATTATTTAGTTTCCTAGGTGGTTTTTATTTATATATTTAAATACAAATTTTAAAAAACAGATTCATGTTGATCATTCAGTGCAGAGATCTGGGATTAATTCTAATTATCCTTGATTTAGCCTCCATAATCACTGCGACCATCAACAGTCATCATCATGCCAGTTTCTGCCATATACTCAGACTGTGATTTGATGTGGGAGTTAGTGATTAACATTACAGTTTTTTGTTTCAATCAAATCGCTTACACGTGTCAAATCCACGTTAAGCCACTCAGAATCCCTTAAAACAACACTTTGCTCTGCGCGCTGGACAATAGCCGGGCGGCTGGGCGAGGTCCTCCACACAATGGTGCAGAGGTGTAGGTGAGGATAATCCCCACTAATTAGATATCACGACTGAAACCTCGAGCCCCTCGACACCTTGAAAATAACACAGAGCGATTCAAAATCAATCTGCCGTGCTTCATAATTTGTCCCCCAACCTTTAACGAATTTAATGGGTTAATAACCTGCGAACAATAGTGGGCCATGCAGCTGGGCGTGTTCCAGCGTGAGGGCGATAGTCGTCCCATAAACACCGAAACTAGAGACAAATCACAAGCGTGACGTCATTTAAAGAAATTAAGTCAATTCCATTGTTGTTGTTATTACGTGGCAAATCAGAAAAGTGGATCGCTTGTCAAGAGGTCCATTTGATGAATAGCGTATGTATCATATGTTAAAGTCATTATTTCCACCAATTAGTAATAACAAACCAAACGTAAAGTGAATCATAATAATAACAACAACTCGAGAGCTCCTATGGATTGTGTTTTTCTATGTAAGTTATGTGTATTGCGGCTCAGCCACTCACGGGAGAGGAGCCGTGCATGGGTGTCGGGCCCTCCGCGGACACGGCGCTTAAAATAACATGGAGTCAAAATGCGCCCTAATTAAATTGTTCTAACAGACATCCCCGACACATCAGGCCGCCCGGGGAGCGCTGACGAGTGATTTATGGCCATGAGAGGTGAGAGAAATGGAGCAATAAAGGCTCGGGAGGTGACGGGCTTGACAGGCCGAGGATGGGTGGTAGGACTGCTGACGCCAGCCAGCGACATCGGATGTTGGGCTGTAAAAGGACCATTGGGTAAAAATGTATTTATAAAAAAATAAATTCACGATAGGCGACATAAAGAAGCATCCCATCATTAGTGCAGGGGAGTTCAGTAAAACATAGTTCAATAATTCAACCACTTGTCAAAAATGCTTGTTTTGAAATGTAATGACGTTATTCTTAGTTGTATGTCATACGTATTTTTTTAATTTGTATCCGAGATGTTTATTATGGCGCTATTGTTACATTGTAGCTATTGTTTAAACATTCTGTCACTCACAATATGTGGCCACCAATCTCCGCCCACCCACCTCGCCTTTCAGCCAATCACGTTCCTCGGCTGCAAGCCAGCTAGGTCCTGCTAAGCGACTGTGATGTTGCTGTTGTTAGTCACTGAATGAAATCCAGCGGGGCTCGTTCGGTTTGATAACATGCCAGAAAATAGTGGAGAACAAATAAATACCCATAAATCCCCCAGAGCCCAGAGGGAGGTCTTCACATCGCTTTCTTTTCTCAATGACAATTCTAAAACCTAAATGTTTTTAAATGAACTATCATAAAAGAATAAGACAATTAGAAAATACTCACTTTTGAGATGCTGGAATCATTATAACCCCTGACTCTTTTTTATTTTTTGCTTGAAAATGACAACAATTAACCGATTATCAGAATTGCCTTTAAATTCTAATGCCAAGCAAAAAGTCCCAAACATCAGCTGCCATGTTGAGCCAATTCAAAGGAGATGGTGAAACAAGTTCTCATAATCAGGAGTTGGCTTTATATGTTTAATGTGTCGCTTCAGTCTTCTCTATATGCCTATGATTATGTGTTTGATATTAGAGTGCGTTGCCATTATAATTAAGTTATGAAAAAGTGTGTTCTTGAATGTTTCCTGTAAAACACACATGAACATGGCCCCTGTTTGTGCATTCAACCATGGCCATAAATATCCACTTGCGAGGCGTGAATTACATAATCATACTCTGCAATACTTTTATACTGGGCAGGCCAATTGAAAGCAGTCTAGAAAAAAACCCCTCCTTTTGTATTGTGTATCCCTTCCATGGCGTGCATGATGAGTCCACGCCTCATGAGTGTCTGTAAGAGTCTGCACATGGACACAAAAGAGACAGCAATATGCACAGGGCTGACTGGTTCCATGTCTTCATATTTATTTCATAAAGAAAAGTAAAAAGTGTATTAAGAAAACATCCCACATGATTAGACTCCGAGTGCTCCCACGACTGTAGCCCCCCCCCCCCCCACCCCCCCCCCACCCCCACCCCCATATAGCCTGGATGCCTGTCTCTCTCTCTGTGCCACATCGCTACACCACTCCCCAGTTTGGCAATATTGGAGACATGTTAGCTGTAGGCTAACAGTGCAAGACAGGCACCCAGGCTAACGTTTTTTTTTTCTCCACCCAAGTGGTAAGAGAGCCCCCCATGTGAGGACGCAATATGGCACCCCAGGGAGCTCAAGAGCACCCTTGTCCGAAGACAAAGTAAGAGATTGAAATACTGTGATGATCAAAAGAAAGTGCTTTTTTGCTGTGGCATCTCAGCGTCTTCTCTTCACGTGCTCAGAAGTCAAGGTGTGGCATCGCCTTTCCTCTCTTGCTCGATGGCTGAGGAAGAGAAGAGGAAGACAGTTTAGGTCAGCGGGCTCGGGTGCAGTGCGTATTATACGTGAGCGGATGCTGCTTGTGCATCAGTGACGTGCTGATGTCGCAGCATTTTAGCTTTTTGTTTTGCTGCCCCTCTCCGCCAGCTGACTGCGGCCTTTTGACGGCAGAGGTGATGAGCATACCGACAGGAACATTGTTGCAGAAACACAGACGCACAGGTGTGGGGGAGGGGGGCACTCACTCTCTTTGGTGGGCAGAGGGTTCTTTTCTTTCGTCTCCGTCTTCTTCAGCTTTGCCTTGTCGAAACTGGCGATCTCAGTCATGTCGGGCTTGTCGGACATTTTGGCTGTGAAAGATGAGAAGAACACCTGAGCGCACACGTTTGACCTTTCCCGTCGGCCATCAATCACCCTGATAATGCAGCATTACATAATCATCTATTGCAATCGGTATATTATATAGCGCAGGGCCTAATGTCTTCGCCAGTCCGAAATCCTGACGGCTTTGTCTTGCAGATAGTCCTTGTAACAGACTGCACATAAAGGGAGTGGCTACGACATGTGCGGCTCAGTCATGTCAACATGGACGCCTGCGAGTCTTGATATCTCTCCTCTCCAAAATACCCATGTCGTTAACGTGTGCCTATTTGTTACATCACCCTGTGTTCCTCCCTTTGTCTTTGCCTTTTCCCTCTCTTTGTTCTCTTCCTACGCATCCTCTCTCTCTCTCTCTCCCCCTCTCTCTCTCTCCCTGCCTCTGCATCCACCCCTGCAGCCTCCTCGTGGATCTAGGCAGTGCGTCCACTGCAGTCATATTCCCGACCATATCCGCAGGTCTGACTAATCTGTCTCGCGCAGTCTGGCCCAGTCACGCCTGTTTGGACCACTGCTCTGTCAGAGCCTGCTGTGGAAATGTGACCAGCCCACTAGCCGGCAGGCAGACCTTTTTTACAAAGCAAGCCACTGTAAAATCATTCTCACTCATCTGCATTTGAAGGGGGGAGGGGGCTAATAGAATGGCTTCGACATAGAAAGAGATATGCCGGGTGGCACGTGGCCAGAATGTGAAATATTTCACTTTCTTGAAAGGAGGCACACCGAGTCTTTTCTCCATTACCCTCCAGCTGTCAAATGGTGTCTGTACCCGGCCCTGCCGAGTCTCGACATCAACAGCAGCAGTCGTAAACTCACCTTTTTCAATTCAGTCAGTAAACCTTCTTTTTTTTTCTTCAAACATTTGCTATATTGTTCCCTTATCATCACTCTCGACATCCCTCTTTCACCTCATTTCTCAGCTTGCCATCAGCAGTCAGCCTCCGCTTATCCAGCCACACCCCAATCCTTTGTTTGGCTCCAGCATAAGAGAGCCCGAAAGAGACACACAGACACAGAGACATCGACAAAACACACCGTAGGCGAGAGGATTCGTTCTTACCGGTGTTCAACACAGCAGTGGGCTAAAATCCACCGGCGGAGAGAGCGCAGGGAGGGATAGAGACACAGATATGGAGAAGGGAGAGCGATGCGGAAGCTGAGTGAATCTGCCGGTGTGTGCACGCCTGCCTGCATCTAGGGTGTGGGTATAAGAGGGAGGGAGGGGGAGAGAGAGAGAGAGAGAGAGAGAGAGAGAGAGAGAGAGAGAGAGCTTGGTCAGCCTTCCTCCACAAAATCAATATTAATGTTCTCGAGGGAAAAGACGAGAGGAAACCAACCACTGAAGGGAAGCAGCTGTTAATGTTCATCCGAGATGGATTCTCATAAATCTGATTAATATTATAGATCGATTACACAGCATTTCTGCTGAGTAGGTCAGCGACGGAAAATTATTTTGTCTACCTCGAAAGGCAATCATAATGGTCGCTATGAATAGTAAATGGTAATTTACACACACAGACGCATGCACGCACACGCGCGCGTTTGCACATTACATATCTTTCATGTCGTGTTTATTTTTATAGGGACGCGTATATGGCATGGACCAGTGCCACAAACCACAACATTTATAGCCCGAGCTAATTTGCAATGGTCATCCTTAGAAGGGCCTTTATAGAAAACACAAAGAGGGATACCTTAATATTGCCATGACACCCATCTGGCTAATAGCACTGGTCCATGGGAACTGATATGTGACATTTCATTCCACTCCTTGCACTGTAGAAAAACCCTATACACATGTAATGTTTATATTCATAAGGTCACATACATGGCATAGGCCAGTGCTACATACCACAGCATTTATAGCCCAAGCTAGTTTTCAATGGCCATCCTTAGTCGGGCCTTCATAGAAATACACAAAGCTCAACATGAAAATACATACAAAACAACACAAAACAAAAAAAATGAAGTGAGAATATATAGAATATCGATTGTGACTGAACCACTGATCCAACACATTTAGAACAGTCAATCGATACCTGAATAGTCGATCAACAGAGAATTAATCCGTGTCAGTGGAAAATGGTAATTTTGAAAGTAACCTTTTCCCAGTGATAGCCCTACACATAATCATACCTTTAATATACACTGTCGTTCACCTTATTCTCACGACCACATTAGCAGTTATTGTACGATGCGTTTGAGCTGGTTATTGTTGGTATTTACATGGACGGTTTCAACATTGTCACATCGTTCATTCTGCCGCTGACCACACCGGGCTCAAATAAAGACCGTGACGTCTCAGAGCTCGTGGTGAAACCTGCCGAGTCTCGACTCTCCAGTCTTGCCAGAGGTACAGTTAAGGCCTGCCGATGCAGCCGGGGGAGGCCGTCCATCTCAGAGCAGACCGCTCATCTCAGAATAAATAGCCCGGTGACGATGAGTCAACATGACCTCAGCCTTTTGAAATGATACAATGTGCCAGGCGAGCGGGGTGTTAATGTGTGACATCATATTACTGGATCCCAATGAGGTGGTGGCCTGCACATGCCTCCCAGTGCTCTGTAAGCTGGCTGCAGCGCCACCTGCTGGCTGAAACGTGGAACCGCTTCATTTATCACGCGCACGTGGACTTCACGCATTCAAACACCATTACTGACGACAACATGGGGGCCTCGCCACACTGCCACGCGACAGGAAGTTCGCTGAATGCAGCACACACACACACACACACGCACACACACACACACACACACACACACACACTCGCCTCATGGAGCTCTATTGGTGCTCTTCAAACCACCGCACACTGATTCGGCCTTTCAAACGCCTTTCTATTGAGCTGTTTGTTTCTTTGGGATGCTGTGTGTGTGTGTGTGTGTGTGTGTGGAGTTGAAGATCTTTGACCTTATTTTAATTTGCCTGAGTCCTCCTATTAACCTTTCTGTTTGAAATGTTATCATATTAGAACAACAAATGTCAAATATAGCCGCCAAATGACCTATCGGAACAGTCAGACAGACCACTGGTTGCTGGTGGACAGTAATAGACCAGCGGACCTTTACTGGACCTATCAAGTCTGTCTCCGCGCTGTTTGTCAATGTCGAGAAGGAGCACAGTGTCAGTGATGAGCACACTTTGAGGTTATGTATCGTGTCAGCCTTTGAAGATGTTTCTGAAGATAGATAAATGTTTTAACTGGAATATTTCTCTATCTTACTCTACTTTATTTAGCAATATATATATATATATATAGGGAGACTTTGTTAGTGGCACACCGAACAGTCATGCTCACATGCGGTGCAAACACAGGGTGGCAGCACAGGACTATCAACAAAGTGTTCAGGCACCGAGCTGCACAGAGCGGAACCGCCCATGAGCGCCCACCAGGGTGCGCTCATCCCTCAGCACGAAGCAACAGCTTGGAGCAGCTTGAGTCCTAATGTCACTAATGTGATAAAAAAAAAAAAAAAAAGTCTTCACACTTTTCCAAGCACAGTTTCTTCCACACGTGTGTGTTAATAGCGAGAAGAGTTTCAAGCCAGATAGTTCACAGTGGCTTAGCGTGACACCGAGAGAGAACAGGAGATGATTCAAGTGAGTGGAAATCTTTTCAATTCAGCAGTGAAGCAACATTAACGTGCATGAATATGGCAGATGAAAGCGTGGTGTGCACCGTGTACTGCAGCTCTGTGGTTGGTTGCTTTGAACATTTTCTTTTTTCTTTTGTGTGTGGATTTGTTTTGCGTTAAACAGGTCAGTAAAGACACACTAAAGTGTGACAGCAAATACATCTCATCATGATGCCAACGTTTCAGCATCGTAGCATTTTGAGCTTTGCGAGCATGTCTGTAGACTAGTTTTTTTTATTACAGTTAACAATTCCCTCTCATCTCCGTCCCCATCACACTCCTCACACTCGTTCCACTCCTCGTGCCCGAGCTGGTCCGCGTGTTGGCCAGCCGCAGCTGTGCCCTCTGGTCAAGATGCGTGGCCGTGTTCTCAGACTCATTAAATGTTAACAGGAACGGACACTTTCACACAGGTGAAGTTGTTTTACATCATCCAAGTTCACGGCGATGAATGACGTTATTACGAACCACATTCACACAAGTTCAAAGCCGCCGGAGAGGAATGAACAAAACTGTAGCAGACTGGAGTGTGTTTTCAGGAGAGTGGTGGGATGTGGAGGAACGGGTCCGAGCAGTCCTGCACCAGATAAGAGCTCCCGATCCCCTCGACTAATGATGCAGGGTCTGATTGGTGCCTCGCGTTCCGTCACCCGGCCAATGAGCTGAGAGTATCTCGGTGTGGAGAAGTTATCTCACCTAGCCAGCTGGAGAACAGTGACAGAGATGGAGAGAGGAGGAGGAAAACAGAAGAGAGGAGGGGGGGGGGGGGGGGGGACAGATGATGGATGAGGAACCAGTAGAGAGGAAGTGATAGATGGAAGATTAGATGGCAGCTATAAACACCAGCCACGTTTGCAATGCACCTTATCAGGCATCGGGTAATGGCGATCTCTGAATTTGATGCCCATAATGTCATAATGTCAGTGTGTGTGTGTATTACATCACTCTTCCTGAAACATCTATAGGGGGAGCTGAAGCTTTATTTGCAGAGCTTAACACTTCAAAGTAAATGTCCTCCATGCATCTCCACCCTTTCAACATCCCTCCCTCATCTCCTGTTTTAGTGTTTCCTCTCCTTTCTCTCAGGGATGAATGCAAGATATTAGGCGTGCACACACCTGAAGGATTGAGTGGCTCAAGCGAACGATCAAACCTTTTAAATCCGCGTAAATTAAATGAACAAACGGGTGGCAACACAAAGAAATGTACTTATTTGTTGAAACTAAGAGGAGGAAAGCTATAGAAAGAATCATCTCTCGCCTTAAGGAATACAAAATTGAGTGTGTTGCAAAGTGGCAATTAAAATGACAATCGGTTGCTAAATGTTGCTGCAGTAACGCAGCTTTATAACCACTTTATCAGGGATTTCACGCCCCGTCTCCCTTAAAAGTAACGATAAACCTGCTCAGCGAGAATGCCATCAAAGGCAACCCACACAATGCAGCAACAATAACAATAACAATGCTTACGGGTACACATTGGTAAATCATGACTTTTATCTGTCTCTTTCAGTGGGTTGTTTTTTGAAAACCATTCAGTTTGTGACACACGCTGCCAACCAATCACCATGTGTCGTTTTAACCCCAGGTGACGTCTTCAAACCATAAAGATATTCAGAGAAAAGCAGAAAATCTGCACATTTAACAAAGCAAGAGCAATGAACTACGGCATTTTATTTTTTACTCAACCGTGATTCAATTATCAAACTATCAGTCGGTTACTTCTTTGATTAATCGCCTGATTAAGCTCAAATTCCTACTCTGTTTTCCAAACATTTTGCGTCTCAATTTCCGACCTCCTCTTCCCTCTGTGGAAGTCCTGGGTGCCCGTGTCCGTCGGAATAGGAGCAGAGCGGGCGCTCGGTGTAATTGTTCAAGAGCTATCTCTGCTTTTGATCTCGCGGGGAGGAAAGATGTTCGGACAGTTTGTACTCTGAATCCAGGAGCGGATAGCGGTTATGTCTGTGTTGAATCTGTCTTCGATGTGCTTTCCAGATAAGTACCATCATCGTGTTTGCTGAGTGATGTTGTTTAACGCACTAGCAAGTTTTGACTTATCATGAATCCCACGACCGGTTGACACGAGAGGCCTTTTACAGAAGTCACGTTTTGGATTTGGAGTCTCGTATGTTTGCACATTTTGACAATTCTTCTTTAAATATACATGTTTTTTTTCTTCTTCTTCAAATATCTGTAATCTTTGTTTTTAATGTACATTCCCACACAACCTTCTGCAACCGGCCCTCCATAAGGCTGCTCGTCCCATTCGGTCATGTTGCCAGTGTATATGCAGCACTCTGGCGTCTCCAGGCCTGGCGGATGCATCATAAGCACCGGGGCATGCAGATGAACAGAAGAGGGAGCTGAAATTACACAAATTAACAGCACAAAAGACGCAGGCAACAGAGAGGTGTGGACATCTGCATCGTGAAGAGATAAACAAGTAAATGCAGAGAGAAAGGAGACGCGCAGAATGGGAGTCGTTCCCCGGCAGCCCACGGCCATGCTGGGGCCGCCACCCTTTCAGCTGTCTGACAGCGAGTCCACTTAAAAAAACACATTTTAGAGCCACATTTTGTCTCTTTGGTTAATGGCAGCGATGCCGTGGCATGTTTGCTGTTTCTAAATGCTACATTCACAGGTAGAAGGTTCTGTTTTCTGGCACGTAGCAACAAAGATCCAATTTCGGTGGTCTCGGAGGCAAAACTAAAACTCACATTACTTTCATCTCACGGATCATTGCAGCGGCAACGCATTGCTAGGCAACCACTCGGGTCCCTGTGCACTTCGAGTCAGCTCTGTGTTACTCACGTGCACCGCGACAAGAAATAAACGGGGGACACATTTGAACCCTTCATGGCATAAATGTTTAACCTCCGTGTAACTCTACTCTCAGTTTTGCAAGAGAAGTGAAGTGCGTGTCCACGTCCCAGTCTCTGGCACAGCCACGGTGGCCTTTCGTGGACAGAGATGGAGCAAGGTTGCAGACTAATTGGAGACCCAAGTTGATATTGTCAGTCCTGTATTATTTGCAGATATTTACAGTGCATCCGGAAAGTATTCACAGCGCTTCACTTTTTCCAAATTTTGTTATGTTACAGCCTTATTTCAAAATGGATTAATTTTATTATTTTCCTCAACATTCTACACACAACAACCAATAATGACAAAGTGAAAACTGTTTTTTGCACATTTTTGCAAATCTATTAAAAATCAAGAACGAAAAACATAACATGTACATAAGTATTCACAGCCTTTGCTCAATACTTTGTTGAAGCACCTTTGGCAGCAATTACAGCCTCAAGTCTTCTTGGGTATGATTCCACAAGCTTGGAACACCTATTTCTGGGAAGTTTCTCCCATTCTTCTTTGCAGAACCTCTCAAGTTCCATCAGGTTGGATGGGGAGAGTCGGTGCACAGACATTTTCAGATCTCTCCAGAGATGTTCAATCGGGTTCATTCAGGGCTCTGGCTGGGCCACTCCAGGCCATTCACAGAGTTGTCCCGAAGCCACACCTTTGTTATCTTGGCTGTGTGCTTCAGGTCGTTGTCCTGTTGGAAGATGACCCGTCGCCCCAGTCTGAGGTCCAGAGCGCTCTGGAGCATGTTTTCATCCAGGATGTCTCTGTACAGTGCTGCATTCATCTTTCCCTCAATCCTGACTAGTCTCCCAGTTCCTCCTGCTGAAGAACATCCCCACAGCATGATGCTGCCACCACCATGCTTCACTGTAGGGATGGTATTGGCCAGGTGATGAGCAGTGCCTGGTTTCCTCCAGACATGACGCTTGGCATTCAGGCCAAAGAGTTCAATCTTTGTTTCATCAGACCAGAGAATGTTGTTTCTCATGGTCTGAGAGTCCTTCAGGTGCCTTTTTGCAAACTCCAGGCGAGCTGTCATGTAATTTTTACTGAGGAGTGGCTTCCGTCTGGCCACTCTACCAAACAGGCCTGATTTGTGGAGTGCTGCAGAGATGGTTGTCCTTCTGGAAGGTTCTCCTCTCTTCATTGAACAACACTGGAGCTCTGTCAGAGTGACCATCGGGTTCCTGGTCACCTCCCTGACTAAGGCCCTTCTCCCCCGATCGCTCAGTCTGGCTGGGCGTCCAACTCTAGGAAAAGTCCTGGTGGTTCCAAACTTCTTCCATTTCCAGATGATGGAGGCCACTGTGCTCATTGGGACTTTCAATGCTGCAGAAATGTTTCTGTACCCTTCACCAGATCTGTGCCTCAATACAATTCTGTCTCGGAGGTCTACAGATAATTCCTTGGCCTTCATGGCTTGGTTTGTGCTCTGATATGCACTGTTAACTGTGGTACCTTATATAGACAGGTGTGTGCCTTTCTAAATCATGTCCAATCAACTGAATTTAGCACAAGTGGACTCCAATCAAGTTGTAGAAACACTTTAAGGATGATCAGTGGAAACAGGATGCACCTGAGCTCAATTTTGAGTGTCATGGCAAAGGCTGTGAATACTTATGTACATGTTATGTTTTCGTTCTTTATTTTTAATAGATTTGCAAAAATTAGCAAAAAACACTTTTCCATTATGGGTTGTTGTGTGTAGAATGTTGAGGAAAATAATTAATTTAATCCATTTTGAAACAAGGCTGTAACATAACAAAATGTGGAAAAAGTGAAGCGCTGTGAATACTTTCCGGATGCACTGTATTGTTTTTTCACGGGGCAGCAGAAGAAGGGGGAAAAAAAAGAGTCTTATTTAAAGCACCTTTAACGAGGTCCCTAAATCATTCCAGCACAGTCTGAAGTGCATTTGATTCGGCCGTGATGAATCGTAATGGCTTTTGTCAGCGCTGTTAGCTTCTGAGCCCTCGGAATGAGGAATCAATACAGAGGACGCCGTGGCACCGGAAGTGAAGGGGCAAGGTCAGCATGTTATAAGTGGTGTTAAGCTGAGGCAGCCGCAGAAGAGACCAACAAAACCAACCTTTTTTTATCAGGATCAAAGAAAAGGAGCATGGCGCTACACACACACTCACACACACACACACACACACACACACACACACACACACACACACACACACACACAAACACATCCTTTCCGCTTCCATTTTTGTTTCGATCCTCAATTTTGCGATGAGAGGAGCCGTGGATCAATAAGGTGAAAGTCGGGTTTCCTGTTACCTTGACAATGAGGAGCCAAATACAAGCCTGAGCTCCACCATTTCTCTTCTCTCCTTTTGAAGAAAAAAAAGTATTCATCTTTTTCCGTCGCATCCAAACTACACACGTGACCTCGAATGAGTCATCTAAATTGTTTTTTTGTTTTTTTAAAGAAAGAAAGAAAATAAATTGAGCCATGAGAGGTATATCTGGAAGAATAGGAGAAAAGAGAGATGGAGCCTTTTAATTGTGCACCTTCCAGCAGCAACGGCAACAACAAAACAAAACAGGTTTTGTTTTGTTGTTGCAGCTTCACACTGGGTGGGTACGAGGCGACATCTGTTCGGGAATCCCTGCTCATGCACCTGAAAGGCTTCGGTGCTCTTCTTCTGAAATAGAGAGATTAATAAATGTCCCGATGACTGCTTCAGGATTAAAAAAACACACACACGACACACGTCTGTGTGTGCGCGTGTCCGGGGTGCATCATCGTCGGCACAATATGCTGCACGTTATCTCCGCACAGCCACCTGTTTATATGAAGGGAGTCAACAAACATCGTATGAATTCCAATAAGGCTCACCCTTGGAGTACACACACTTCATCGCCATGAAGCTAGCTCTGTTCACTGTAGTCTAAATCCCTTATTTGAAAGCTGTGTGTGTGTGTGTGTGTGTGTGTGTGTGTGTGTGTGAGGGTACGGCGGTGGGGAGGGAGATTAAAACTGTCAGTTTTCTGTGGCGTTATAGGGCCAGTGTGCAGAGAGGGGTTAAGATAATGGGTCTTTGGTATCAACATGGGATTGATCGCGGGATTAATTGCAGAGAGCGGCGCTCATCATGAAACTGACGGGTAAAACCAGAAGTCTCTGATTTGAGTCCCGGACGTGTGGTCATCTCCAGCACAGCTCCTCTTTGCTCTTTTTGGATGCCGAAATCAAACCGACTGTCGAACAAGCTTTTTTTCCAAGTGGAACAAGGAGTTAAACTCCTCGGCTATACGCTTGAACTAGTTGAATACTCCCCTCACGTGCATGCTCCCATTTTCAGCAAGGAAATAAGACTTTTTAAACTCGAAACGTGATGAGAATTAAAGCTGCTAATCCCGCGGATTAATACAATTGAGTTTGCTGGATTTTTGTAATGCCCTGTTTCCTAAGCTTTGCCCATTAGGCACCTGCTGCTGTCACACTCCAATGGCCTCACAGGAAATTGCCTGTTTTTAGGAGGGCGAGCGTATGGCGGGCCATTTTGAACTGCGACAAAGACAACCACTCGCACTATGCTACACAAAGGCGGGGTGGAGGGGGGATTTTGCTGTTCTCGTCCTTTGGCTTTATGAGCCCAATTACCAGTTCCAGTGTGTGTCTGTGTGTGTGTGCGTGGGTGTGTGTGTGTGTGTGAACGCGTCAGTGCGTGTCGCAGGCAGGTGTGTCAGCAGAGCCTGACAGTCAGATTTCATGCACCACAGGCTGTGCCACAAACAGACGTACTCGGTCTTGGAGTGGAGGAGATGGCCTGTGATTGGCCCGTGGCTCCTCCAGGAGCGCTTACAGGATGACTTTGAGGAGCCGATTGTGGGCCGCGGTTACCGCTCCTCCTCACCTCGACCCTCTTCATATCAACTTGAAACAAAGCAACAGTTATTGCACCGCCTGCCACTCACCAGATATCGTAGATGGAGCAACTTCTCGTTCATGTTTTTCAGCATTTACACCGTATTTGGATGGGCGATGTGACTGTTTCTACAAATATAGTTACGTATTTTCGCTGTGGTAGTAAATACCCTTTAAATAGCCATGTAGTCGAATGCAAAAACTAGTTTGTTGAATTGAAGATCATTATAGATGTAATATTAAATGTTTCTTTGGACTGTGATATCCCAACAAGCCTCATTGCTTTACCTTTATATGGCTGTAGTAACATTGGTCATCAGGGCTATTAAACGGCCCTCAAGGGCCGTGGGTGTGTGCAATGTGCTTCACGTTTATTGAAATGTAGTTATATGTGTTACCTTGTACCTTTTGGTTGCACGAGTTTCAGACCACACGAGAAGGGGAACAGGGACGTAGGGGTGTTGTAGTGACAAGGACACGGGCTTCATTGATATATCCGAGGTTTCATCACATCGTGCAGCAGCAGCAGTTTGATATAGATATAGCAGCTACACTCGTTGACACGTGCGATCATTTAAAGGCGTTACATGTTAAGAAGGAAAGTTTGCAATGACTTCTTATAGATTCTTCAAAGCATAATATTTGGAGTTTTGACAGCTACACACAGAAAAAGTGCAGCAGAAGTTCTACATACCTGGTGGCGTTGGCATGCCGACACTGAATCCAGCTGGATTTATACTCGAGTCCAGCAGTAGATTACTATAGCGTAGGTCTTTATTCATAATTCAGTGCGTGACAGTGTGTGTGATTTGGGGAATGGTTACATTTCTAAGGAACTTCAAGCCCAACACCCCTTAATGCATAACTATAAAGTAAAGAGTGCTGCTCTGGGTCAAGAAATGTGATGATGTAAAAGTAAAAAATTGGAGGCTCTAATGTCCAGCTTACTTTTAGGCACGCTGCAATATGTGAAGTATGAGCGAGTGACAACCTTTGCATCCCAGTTCCATTAGGCGTAAAAAGAAGTTACCTCTGCAGTTCGTAAACCTCTTAGCCTCGAAATCGGCTTGAAAAAAAACCCAACCCGAAAACCAAAACCGACCTCGGCCCCTTTTAACCAACCTCGTGGAAACTCACCGACTCTATTAGCGCGATGCTTGAATCAAACCTCTCGCAACCTGTTCCGCCATTTGGCATCCGGTTTTGATCCCTCTGTAAATCACACGGCAGGCGCCAGCAGCGAGGGCAATGCATCACCCCGACACACACACACACACACACACACACACACACACACACTATGTATCATCGCCGCACAAAGGCCAACGGAACAAACAGCAGCCGAAGCGCTCCGTCCGTGAGGTAAACCCAAGCAGTCTGATGCAGGATGCCATGTACTCAGTCGCTTTCACACTTGCACTTTGCTCATCGCTTCGCGCTCCAAACCCGTGCACTGCGTACAAATGGGCCAGCGCATGATGTCGTTATCTCCCGTTTTGTTTCCTCCGTGACTCCATCCCACGTGGCTCCGCGGAGAGAAATTACCAGTTACTTCATTACCTCCATAGCGATGCCTCTACTGACCCCATTCTCATCTCTCCAGCCCTGCGCACCTACCCAACACCATCTCCGTGCACAGCCGCCTTCTGGGAGCAACACTAGTAATTAGTATGCAGATACATGAGCCAGTGGTGTTGCCATAAGTGGTCAAACAGCTATTTCCACCGCTCGCTGCCGAAGAAGCCTCGGATGTGACTGTGTGTGTGTCTCATAATGAGGCTGAAGTAAGGCGGCGGTACATACTGTTCTTGTCACAGTGAAAGGTATAACGCTGATGACAGATGCTCTCACTCTGTGGTCTAGCACTGACTCACTCACATCTCTCTGTCTGTATGTCTCTCTGTGCGTGGGGCTGTGGAGTTACATAACAATCCACACAGATTCTTGGGATCTGCGCTCCGATCTCTTGTTCAAGCGAACGAGGCGAGGGAGCGTTACCATGACGATGGCATTAGAAACCAACCTTACATCAAACCGCGCGTGCGTGTATATTTGTGTCTTCCTCTTGGCTTTTATTCGAGTCTGTGCGCGTGTGCTTCTGCATTTGAGATGGTTTCTATTTGAGCCAAACTGGAGAAATATGGGCCTCTTGTTGCATTGAAAGGGAGGAAGAAGAAGAAGAAGAAGAGGAAGAGGAGGAGGAGGAGGATGGTGAAAAGATGGAGAGATTAGTTGCTAGAAAGATGGAAGACGGAAAGGGAAAGGATGGAGATGAAAACTGAAGATGCAGGCGAATTAATTAGGGAGGGAGATACTGATTGTGGACACAGATGTTTACAAATGATCTGTTGATATCCCCCCACCCACCCACCCTCACACACACACACACACACACACACCCCTAACTCTCTCTCTCCTTCACGCCTTTGAATTATGCCCATTTTGCCAAAGCTATGAGTAAACTGTGTGTGGGCTTGTGTGTGTGTCTGTGTGTGTGTGTGCACATACAGTATCTTTGACCTGACCTACTCTGATCAGATTGGCGGGGTTTTCTCTGGCCAATGCTACGGGGTGTGAGTCCGTGCTTGACCCACAGCAGGGGTCACTTTCACCGCTCTCAGGTCTCTGCTGTACAACCTCATCGGTTCCTCTGCCACGCTGACTCGCTCACAGGGGCTTAGACAGCGTGCTCTTTTTCCTGTTTGGTATTACAATAATGATTTGAGATTGGTCCTGGGACAAGATTGTCTCTGAGACCATGTTTGGACTCCCAAAAAAGCCCTCTCTTTTATTTCTATGCAACACGAATGGCCTCACAAGTGTGACTATTGAGAATAAACTGATACGGTATGTGCAAACCGGTAGTATCGACGCCGCTATACCGTGATGAGACTACGTATCCAAAATAGTTTCTTTGTCAATGTCATGATACAATTTTGTGTTTCCAGATACATTCAGTCACAGCAGGGCTGCATTCCCATCAGATCGACATCGTGAGACATACAGACTGGTATTTGGTTCCTGAGTTGAGGCCATCAGAATTGGTATTGGATCGTTGCGTCCCTAAAAGTGAGCTCAAGGTGCAAGTCAAATCTCATGTCCAGTATGAATGTAATTCCGGGGTTACTGGGCTGAAAAAGATGTCTCGATCAAGATGCGGCGTCGCCATCCATTTGACCGGTGGGTAGTGTTCAATTCATGGATGGATGGATGTGTGAATTGTTGTGAAACCACGGGACTTCCCAGTGCTGTGATAATGGCAGGGACATTCAGTGATGGGCGATCATCCATGGCAACCATGTTGACTTGACGGAAGTCATTCGATCCCTCCTTGGTCTTGTTTGCACTTTGATTGACTCCTACAGGCTTCCGTCCTGATTTCATTAGCCAGCTGCTGTTTGCTTTGTTTGTTTTTTTTCTACATCTGGGAGCCAAAATTGTTTATTTTCTAACTCTAGTCTGCTTTTGTATTCACACAAACATTTGCTGTTGACCCCGCTGAAGTGTGTCATGGTGTATAATTAAACATGTCCATATGTCTGGTGATGCAATCTCGCATCTTATTTCTCTCTAATCCAAACAATTTCCATCCATACAGATCATAATGTGAGGTGGATTTGATTTCTTTATATAGCATGTAGCCTATGACTATTTTCTTATATACCACCCAAGTAATACAACAATAAGCATAGTTACACGTATCAATACATATACGTACTATCACGCAACTGCATGACTTGAAATTCCTCCAGAGACTCACGACCCTTTAACTAAAGTCGACCCTGATAACACATACGAGCCCTGGCTATCTCCCCTTCTCTCTCCAGAAGCCTCTCAACTGGGTGTTTTCTTAACTCTGAACACGGCTTCCTTCCATTTCACTGAGCCCCTCAGAGACCAAGGAACAATCACTAGTTAAATAGTTTAGAGAAAACTTCAGTGTTCCTATTGGCGTTTGTGTTTTTCTGCTGTTTAGGATTATCAAATAATTTGCATGCGCGAGGGAAAATACCAGCTGTTAGTTAGCAGAAATCAGCAGACGAATGTTGTGACAGGGCGACGTCTGAGTGTTTAAGGAGTTCAAAAGTGACCCAGCTGAGCCCAGAGATAGAGAGAGAAAAGAGGGTCTTAGCTAGATAAACAGATGGAGCGAGAGAGAGAGAGGCTAAACTGTATTGGGAAAGGGAGTGTGTGTGTGTGTGTGTGTGTGTGTGTGGTGTGTGTGTGGTGTGTGTGTGTGTGTGGTCTCAAAGTGCTCAACCTGTCATTCAGGCTTTGCAGGTTATCTCTCTGAGCGAGGGCACCTGGCTCAGCCGCCTGTGCTGTGGACCCGGCAGATATCAGTGTGCGTAAGCTCTCTGAAGATGTGACAGCAGGTATCCACTAGGGGGATGGGGATATGACACCGCGTCATTATGTGCGGGACATAAAACATTCACAGCAATGAGCTCTTCCTTTCACGCTTGCCTCCGTTTTGTTCTTGTCGAACATGCAAACACAACACACACACACACACACACTTATAGATACTGGTGGAGCAGTGGGCTAGAAGAGTAGATAGAATGGAGCAGGGATACGTATGTTTGCCTCGGCCGGTTATCTTCCCCCAGTCAATGCGCCACAGGATGACTCCCTGAGAGGCTTGAAATTACAATCATGCACATGTGAAGTGAAGATATTTTGGATTGACCGCATTCACCAGCTCCCCCATGCTGGTCTTTGGCACTGACATCCACTTACAGGCACACTCTGTGCACTTAAAACTGCGCGCACCACATACATGAAAAACGGAAAGAAACGAAAGAAAACACACGAGACGCTGCACCGAGACACTGAATTTACAGTTATTTTGGTATTTCAAATACTTTTGAAACATTTTTATTGAAACATTTCACAAGTTAGTGTCACTTTCTTCTGCTCCCCCCACAGCCTCTCCCCCATTTTCACTCCCACACTTTACTCAAAGCCCACTTGGTATGGTTCGGTTCAGTGTGAGTGTCAAATGTTACATTTTAAACAGCGACAAAAAGACGAAGAATTCATCCGCCTGATTGTTTCACAATAATGAACATCTCATCATAGAAATTACTCAAATATATGACATTGTAGTTACAGAAATCTGTCTCTGAAATACGCCACGGGGGGGGGGAGGTGGTGGCGCTTGCTTGTTATCGTCGTAATCCTGGACGCACCCTGCGAGCGTTACACTGAGCAAATGCAGCGATAAGGCCGTCTCATATCTTCCCCGTGAGGCGAACACAGCGAAGGCCAAACGCTGGCTGGAAGACGGATCCGCCTGAGAAGGAGGGCGACGCAGCCCCGCTACACAGTGCGGTGTGTTTGCAGGAGACACGCTGGTTCAAAATCACGTGTTATTGGTCTTCATTTCTCCTGCCACCTCACACACATTTGCATTTCTATTCTAACAGAAGGAATAGGTGTGCAAAAAAAAGGAGAAAAATGTCTCGTCCACATTCAGTAAGAATGTAAGAGCACTGTAACGTAACTTTTATAGGCCAGCAGGACACAATTGTCAAATCCTCCGGTCACAGATGTTCGCCAGTAAACCTGTTGACAAGGAAGAGACTGGTGCCAGAGGAGGCTGAGAGCGAGGCGCTGACCTTCTCACGGCAGGGTGAAGAGCAACAAGGCCCCCGTCCAACATGTGTCCTCTGACAGTCTGACTGCATGGAGCCTCTGTGGACCTCGATGGGGACCGGCTGTCTGCAGCGGGCACAATGACAGTAATTAATAGTCTTGGTTCTCCGTAGAAAGTAAATGTTGCGGGAATGTAGTTTCTGCATCTTACTAGTAGATCCCAGATTGTGCAACAGGTAATGTTTTATTTTGTCTAACCCTAACCCTCACAACAAAGACAGCACTTATTTTCCACACACACACACACACACACACACACACACATGCACAAGCTATGTGTGGGCGGGGCCTGACTTTCCCCGTCTTTTTGTCGAGACCATTCAAATCGTCCATCTGCTCCCGTGCCTCCTTCCCCCTCACTTCCCCGACCTCTTCAGCCAAAGCCCCTTTCCACTTGGCCCATTACATTTCATCATCTCCGCCATCCCTTCTGTCATAAGTGGCCATCGGCTCTTAACAAGACGCAGGAGGCCAGTGAAGCAAGCCCGGTTAAACGCTCTCTGCCCCTCCATCGCCCTCACGCGAGCGCACGTGTGATGGAGTCTCGTGTCTGGAAGTCTTATTTCCCCCGTGGGCACTCGAGCATATTGCGGGTCATTTGTAGCGCTTAGATGGCTGAGCCAGTGCACAGATCTCAGCTTATAAGATCCTCCACAGAGGGCCTCCTCCGTCTGTCTCCCGCAGCCGACAAAAAGAGACGGGATCGCACGATCGCTTTTCTGCCACATGTGAAGGAGCTGTGGGGCGACGGGCTGTGAGAGGGCCGCGGTTCGCCCAGAGGACGAGAAATGTTGTGCGTCTCGTGTGAACCGTGCGTGTCCGCCACATCGCAGGCTGCTCGTGGGGGTAAAGCGCTCGGCCCTGAAAGCTTAATGCTGAACGACGAGAAGAACAATCTGTTTCTCCTGTTAAAGGCCAAAAATAAATAAATAAAAGACCGCTTCGCTCTGCTGCCCTGGATTACT
This sequence comes from Cyclopterus lumpus, assembly GCF_009769545.1. Classification (NCBI taxonomy): domain Eukaryota; kingdom Metazoa; phylum Chordata; class Actinopteri; order Perciformes; family Cyclopteridae; genus Cyclopterus; species Cyclopterus lumpus. Next base: position 8,300,878 of record NC_046975.1, on the reverse strand, counting down.
GTCACCACCCCCACCCCCCATCAAGCTGTACCTCCTCGTATTCCACATGTCAGATGTCAGGTTTAACATTTGAAATGAGTCATTTTTGCAACAATGTTTCACGGGATCTCTTAAAGTGGACTTAAATGTGCACTTGATGCGACATACAGCACTAACATACAATTGCGCTAAAAGGCTGAGGCCAAAGCTCCGTGTCTCACTCCTTCACCAGTCGACGATCCACCTAGAAGCTGCAGGAACAAACAAACTGAAGAGGAGAGCTCGTTAGTCCTCTTGTTTAAACACCGATGTGGTGACGGTTGTTGCACCGTGATTGGGTTAATCACTATTTAAGGAGGGAGTTTAGTGAGCGGTCATTTTCATGTTCCGCGGGTTTTGTTGATCAAACGCTTGTAACTGCAGTCATCACCCCGACTAACAGCCACTGTTTACACAACATCGGGAGGCGCTTCCAAATGGCTGTTCAAACAGACACGGCCGAGATTAAAAAAAACAAAACAATTATGAACCAAACAGGAGATTAATCCACAGCATGAAAACAATTTACTGATAACGTTGAACAATTTCTGAGAAGGTTATTGGCGCTAAATCTCCGCCGTCAAAGGTGCGATAGAAACACGTGGGAACTGCGCAAAATGTTTGTTCAGAGCCCGAGACGAAAAAGCCCATTCGTTTGATGCGAGCGGAGAGATAAACAGAACGAGAGGGGCGGAGAGAGAAGTGCTTTCGCATTAATTTCCCACTGCCGCACACGCACAAAAAGATAAACTGGAAGGCATGAAAAGCGTATCGATATCCTCCTAATTGCCGCGGACTTACCGGAGCACCCCTGAAGACACAAACCTCGGAGCAACAGCCTCCGACACGAATGAAGACGGATGGACTGGTGTCCTTTTTGTATGGCAGAGACAGCTTTGTGATGCGTTTACTATGCGACGCGAGTGTTTAATAGGGGGTTGGTGGGATCTCTGTGGCGCCGGTGAAGGAATAAGAGAAAGCGTCCAAGAAGGAGGTCCTCGCAGGATGTGCCAGAGAGCATCAGCCTCATTATAACATTGAGCGTGGCTCTGTTCGCTCAAGTTCTCCTTGAGTTTCTTCTTCATGTGCGTCAGTGGTCACAGATGTGCATAAATGTACTTAATCTTCAACGTAACGGCGCGGCATACTTTCACGCGCTCTCGCCGCGGTCGGTGCTGGCTGAGATGCAGAGAATAGTGTGGTTTGTGTTGGAGGCACGCCCGCTCTGTGATTTCAGCCGCGCTCATTATAAGGCCCAGAGCTGCCTCCACACTGATTCTGCCAAAAAAAAATAGAAGAAGAAAAGAAAAAAACCTAATGGAGGATAATGAGTCACACAGTTTCCCAGGGACTTGCTAACCACAGAGTCACAGAGCCGCAATCGCAGACAATCCATCAACACGGAGGGGACAAAAAGATGGGCTGATGTGAATAGTGTTTTATCATTTGTAAATTGCTTGTTCATGATGTCTCTGCTTCTGTGCGCCTGCAGTACACCTCTTTTGTGTGCCTGCATCACCCTCCCCCCAAAAAATAATTGCCGCAGTAAATAACTGATAAACCAACCCATTTATTGTCCGTTACGTCTCAAAACATCCAAGCAGGAAGAAACAGACAGGTCTCGTCGAGCTAGCCGGAGGCCAAATTGGAACAAGTAATACCAAAGTGAGGCCCGTTGCCCGCTGTTCTCCGTTCAGATCTCACATCAGTCAGAGGATTTTGGACCTGCAGGTTTCATTTGGATCGAGGCATCTGATCTGAAAGATGGAATTTGGCCACCAATTAATGCAAAAACATTGCGTAATGTAGGCCATAAGCAGTCTGAAGGAGACTTTGGAGAGTTTCAGGTGCGGAGAGGCTCAGAGCAGCCACATGTCAAACAAATACACAATATTTGCATTTGGTCCACCGTGGCTGTGCACCGGAGCTGCTTCAAACACCTTCTTATCCACAGATAATTCACTCTTTCCCTGAATGGGCTTCTAAAAAAAATACACATCAAAAAAAGATGGTCAATGCTAACCGTCGTGTAAAAAAAAAAAAAAAAGGACTGTGGATCTTGTTTAGTTTTCTCTCCTCTGACTTCATAATTTCCAGTCTGAGCATAACCACGTATGCCTGCACTCTGATTTTGGCTCTTTGCAGCGCGCGCTATTATTTAGGCTGCGACACATTTTAAACCTCAAAGCAGGCAGCCGGCTCCCCTATCAGGCGAGTCGCTCTCTACGTGTCGCGGCGGTTTGGAGTGAATGAGAGATAATTAGAAGCTGCATCCTTTTATGCCGGGGATCACTGTAGAGACCCAACAAGTGGCGACGTGCAATTGCTGCTCTCAGACAGAATTGCCTCACTCACATTTTTCGGTCTGCGCGTGTGTGTGCGCGTGCGTGTGCGTGCGTGTGTGTGTGTGTGCGTGCGTGTTGTGTTGTGAAGAGGTTATTTATGGCAGACTACTGTGGGGCCTTTGTTTCCCTCGTCTCTTCGCTTCTGACAGGAGGAGGAAAGAACTCCAGCGCACTGTGCTTTGATCACACACTGGAACAGCTTCACACAGATGGAGGGAGGGGAAGCGGGGAGCGAGATGGAGTGATGGAAAAGTGAAAACGGAGTTAGAGAGCAGAGGTGGAACAGGCGGAGAGACTGGTGATGGAGCAGAAGGAGCGAGAGAAATTAACTCCATGCGCCTAATAAAAAAACAGCAAACTCTTGAGTTTTTAAACGCGTACGTTTTTTTTTTTTTTTTATACGCTTTTAACGACGGCCACAAAAAAAAAGCTTTTTGGCTGGATTGTCATTTTGGTCGTCGGTGTGACTGCATCCTTGACACTGCGGTAATGCGGACCTGGCGCCGTTCGTCCATCACTTTCGAGCGTCATCCTAAAAGCAACGTGACGTGATGAGGCCGTATGCCAATGAGCCCTCTCTCTGGCGCAGGAAACCGTTTGCAAAAGAGCTTCCAAGAAAACAGTGTCAGTAGTTTTTGACGTCACATTATGAGCAGGTGTGACTTTACATGTTAAGGTTGCTTACAAATAAATGCCTTCTAACAACGGTTAAGTCCGAGCTGTCTGAAGATGCCCTGCAGCCATGTCAGATACACTCAAGCACCCCTGTATTGTCACCACCCACTGTGCTGCAAATAGGTTCCTTTGAATTGATTTTTAAGATTGGTTGACATTTCATAACATGTATTATGAAAAAGTGGATATTATTGCAGTATTTTCTTATGATATTGAACTGTCAACGTTCGCATTTGCATAACCGCCACCTGAAGTGACAGAAGCTGGATGTTTCAGCCATTCAACCGCTACATAGCTGTCTATTGTAAACATTTATATACTATTATTAGCTCAGTATTATTGTATTTCTCCAGTAGCTAACTGTGTTCACAGTAAACCTTTTACTTTTAGGCTTTTCGCCATTCATCCATTACGGTCAGCTAATTATTTCAGCTATTAATCCGTTACTTCAACAGTTTATTACAGAACCTGCTGATAATAAAGAAACCATGAATCTATCTTTCTGCTCATTCACCATTGGATCCCATCCACTTTCTTTATTGCATGACTGCTTCAAAAGAACATTTTAAACGTGACTGCACCACGTTCAGTCATGGAACCAAAACTGAACAAAGAGCATTGAGCAACAAACAAACCAAGCCCGAGAGCGCTTTCAACAGACGGAAAACTAAATGAAGCCGACTGGCTTTTTTTCAGTGAAAGCTCTATTGTTTGAATTCATTGAGCACAGGCTTCAGAGAAAACTCTTTTTTTGCACATGCCTCTCCTCCATTGCTGCACAGCGGTCTGAGTAACACACATGACAGGAGTAGAGGGAGGATACAATATGTATTGAATTAATCTTCCGTCAGCAGCATCCTGAAAGCTGTGTTTTCTTCTCTTTTTTTCTTCCTTCATTCTCGGGCCATCTGGGCCAGGTTTTGTTTCACCGCTGACTCCTGTGCCTGCGTTTAGCTCTGGGGTTATGCAAACACAGGCGGCTACTAATGAAATATGGTGATAGGTGTCAAACCTTTTGGTCCTTCTCGACTCTCAGCAAAGAAAACACCTTATGTCAACACATTCACCTGAAGAGGGCAGCGTTAATATCCGCGCTAGCTCTGTCGCGGCACCTTGGTCTCGATGTCCGTTTCGTTTGTCATATTATGTTTACGGTCCATTTATGTGTGTGGGGTGGGGTGGTCTGGAGTTTGGCATGCCGGAGGTGGTAAAATCACGTATACCTGCACACATATCGGCACTGCATCCCTCTCCAAGGCAAGTGTAAATTACACAAACAAGGTGCGAGGGAAGGAACTGATTTGTTTCCCTACAAATCCTTGAAAAAAAAAAAAAACGTGGGTGGAAAAAGAGACAGAATCAGACGGTGGAAAGGCTGGGGTTGTTTGAGCTGCTCTGTGAGTGACAGCTGCCCTCGTGTTGCTTTCTATTTGCAAAGTTTAGTGACATTTTCATAGTCGCAACTAGATCCTCCTCTGATGTTGCACGTGTTGCGTCATTTCGTGTTGATGTGTACCCACTTCTAAAACAGTACGCTTTGATGATCGGTTTGTAGTAGTCAGGAGTGGAACAACGCCAATAGAGAGATTCCATTTAATTATGCACGTCACTCTCCCAGTTAAACCTCTTTCACTTTCAGCCTTTGAAGCTTTTAAAATAAGATGTGCACAATGTAGTAATCTGCAGCTGTTATTTCAATGTGTGAGATACATTTTGAATACAGTATATGTAGTAGTTTTTTTTGGGGGGGGCACTTATATTTTTTTGAATAAGTATTGTTAAGGGGATTTATTTTGGGATTGGGAGTCTAGAAAATAGAGTCGTCCCGAGTCTCAATTTTGTGACCAAGTGATTTCAGTGTGACGTCTTACCCACTGAACTCACTGTAATCGTTGGATGAAGTGCCAAATTCCCTTATAGACATATCTGAAGTTATGTCTGGAGAGATTACTGTTACTTCCTCGTGAGGCCGAGTACCAGAGTATCAAAAAGTAACTCCTTGAACATTTGTCGCATTGGTTTGGTTTCTGCCCATGATAGGAGGGGGGTTGTGGGGGTTGTTGTCTGGATCTCTGTGGCTGTCGGGCTGTGTGAAGATAAAGAGTTGTTGCAATCAGTTGGTTTCATGTTCGGGAGGTGTCGGCTGTCTCTGGCCCATGCTGTCAGATAAGGGTATAACAGGCCGCTGCTCAGATTGCCTCGGCAGCTCTTTGTTGCCAGAGCACCGGGAAAGGCAACACTTTGTGTTACATAAGGAACACGAGCGGGAGACAGTTACATCTGCAGTTGTCAGTCAGGGTATGACTGATTGGAGGTGAGATTTGGAGGGTACGTAGCTCGTTCCACACCTGGGCAAATGGTATCGCTCCAAAACAAAGAACATTTGTGATTTCATTTTATATTATTTTGGATTCAAGGAATTAGTTGATTCTCTTTCAGAAATAGTGGACATTAAGTCCAGTGAGCAAGGGTTTCCTAATGTTTCCCATAGGTCCGACTCCACAGGGTAAGAACCCCATGACCTGCAACAACAAGGGGCCAACGGCGTTAGCACAAGACGAGTAAAACACCTTCTTCTTTATCGCCGCGCAGATCCCTGCCGCATCTTAAAAGGCAGCAGGCAGCGGCGGAAGCTACCAGCGAGTCCATGTGTGTGTTTGGAATCAAGCTCCCAATGATTTAACACTATAGATGTGGGAGGCGGGGGAAGAGAGTTGAAATTTCTTTCTGATCACTCGCATTTGCTGACAGATGGAAACCAGCCTACGCCAGATCAGACAAGGCTCGACTCGGATCACTCCCACTGTGGCATCGGCGGTGACAGGAAGCGCAGAGGAATGACAACCGCTTTTGAATATAACAAGCTTTTGTCCTACTTAGTTTGGAGATGAAAGCACGCGGGATAGCAGTGTGTACATTGTGCACAAATGATTAAGAAACAGGCGGTTGATTCGATGACAAATTAAACGAGGATTATTTCGGGAGTCTTTTGAACTTCTGCACATCTGAGAATGTTATTTTCCACGCGTGTCAGCGAGGAAACGGTTAAAGCATTATGTTGTTTTTCTAACCTTGTTATTGCTCAGGGAGCCCACAGGCTGCACACTGGGAGGATTTATTCCACAGATATTGATTACACTAATTACACATTACTGATTATGTGCCGAAACCAGTGAACGGCCATGCATCTTTCTTGGTCAAAACAATGGATTGCAATTATGTTCAATGAAACCCATCCTCGATACTATCAAATTAAACATGATGGAAATTAGACACACTTTTGCTCCCAGTTGGAAGGAGAAAACTGCCGCTGATTATGAAAAAAACGAAAATAGGTTTTGCTTGCTTGCTGTTATCTTAATTTAATAACACAAAATAGGATTGCCTCCATGCAAATCACTGCCTGTGTGCTTTTGAAACGATAAAGATGGTTGAAAGTCTAAATTTGTTTGTGACAATATGTCCGGAGGCATGTGGACTGACCGCTGACCCTTTCCCTTAGTTTGTCTCCAAGGAAACGCAGCACTCATCCGGAGGGCCTCAAAGCTGCCTAAATGTATTATTTAACAACCTATGGAGTGCCGAAACAGAATGTCAATGACTACAATTGATTCGGCCTTTTAGACGTTAGAGTCTGCCAAGAAGGTGAAGGGGATTTTAAGTGACACTTAAAGGACAAAAACTGGACCAGGGATCAATATCACAGAGAGGGAGACTGGCTGCCTCATATGCTAAGTACATTCCCGTCCATGTGATGAAGTGAATTTAAACAGGGTTGCGCCTCATGCTTAAGGACCTACTAGAACACACTCTGAGCTTGACCGGATGGCCTTTAAAGATTGGTTTGACCTCCTCGTTCGATGGGTTCAGTTTATAGAGTGCGACTGTCGCGAGCAGGTGTCACAGCCTGACTACGTCGTCTTGTACTTAAACGTTGAGGGGTGAGGAATGTCCAGTTCAACAAAGGTTTTTTATTTCTTAATTGGAGGGGGAGGGGGGGGTCATGAAGCACACAGGAAGCGATGTATTTTACCGTTGAATGAAGCAGCAGCAGCTTTTTTTTGCAAATGGAAAGAGAATGTGGTGGTTTCAACAGAGAGTAAGAGCGCAAAGAATAAATACCTAAATGAGTTATTCATGCCTGTCAGCTGTCCACTGGACTAATGTACTTTCTGCTCTCTGGCATCTGCAAAAAATCCTTTTCATGGATAATTATGAACTTGGCCAACAGGGTTTTAACTGCAACAAAGAGTGAAGATCATATATTTCACAGGGCTGGGCGTCCCTGCACTGGCCACACATTGCTTTTTCAAGTTATATTTCTGATCTTTTTGTCATTTCCTCCTTTCCCTGCGATCCTCAGATGCTTCTCTTCTTGTTGTTCCAAGGTCCCGACCCAAAGCTTACAGGGCTCTTCAGATAGGCCTTCAGATTGACTCGCCTTAGAAGATCAGGGTAGCAAACCTTGTATCGTCTTTTGAATCCCTTTTTAGAAACCCACTTTTTTTATTATAAGGATTCACAAATCCAATACTGATATTGGGCCAATATACTGACTCAAGTATCTGGATCAGGTGTCGTTGACATTCAAGAGATCTATTCTTCTATGTTGAAGACTTGATCATACGTGCTGCTGAACGTGATCACAGCTGAGCTTTGAGTCGAGCCTGATGTTGCCAAAAACCCAGTCGCTTCCCCACAGTGAGGCAGACAGCTTAATGGTATCACTGGTATCGGATCGGTTCTCTGTCATGCTCCGAACAACGAGAGAACGTGTAGATACGGGAGTGAGAAGTCCCTGTTTTTAGCTTCAAAACATACGTTGCTTTCCGTTATTGACTGAAAGCAGCTGTCATAGAATATTCCCATTTACATGCTTTCAATATTCATATAAAACTGGTGTGTGCGCATATATGTTTGATTTTTATTCCCCATACCATATTTTTTTTGGTGTGTTTTAAGACCTGTAATTAGCAAACTCTTCTACTGATTCAAGGAGAGAGATATGAGAAAGGGGGGGCCAGCCGAGTCGGTGCTGTAAGGCGCTGCAGTCAGATCCGAGCCCGGGGGGTCCGGGTTTGTACTTTTGAAGAATCACTGTAGGATGGAAGTTCTCTCAAACTTTCGGGGGGGGGGGGGGGGGGGGGGGGGGGGGGGGGGAATGAGCAGAGTGTCTTAAAATGCTAATTCAGGTTTTGTATTATGAAAACGTAGAAAAACGCGGTTTCCCACCATCAAAGGATTATACGAAGGAGATCAGCCAATTACTTGTTCACACCTTGGAGGAGATCAGAGAGGGAGAGAGGACAAAAGAGAGCTAGAGTTGGTGAAAGGAACACTGATAAAATCGACCAAAACAATGCTAGTAGACTAGGGGGGGGGGAGTAGATTAAGCAGGAGGTAGACCGTTTCATTGCCTCCACCAGCAACAAATCCCCCAATAATAACTGCACCCAATTTCAGTGTTGCACAAAAATAAAGAAATAAATCGACGCGGCTTAGGCATCAAAGCGTGACGAATCCCTCTGTGTTTGAGAGCTGGATGCATGTGGTCTCCCTCCTGGTGTTACGGCAGATCTTATCAATGAGGGGGGCTGGAGGAGGGAGTGCATTTTATTGGCAGGATTACCCAAAGCTTTGTGCGAGGGGATATTCATTAACTCCCGTTGACATCGCACAGAGTGATCATAATCCCACAGAGGAGCAGAGGACGCAGCCTGTGAACCGGAACAGAAGCTTTCTGTGCTCGATGGCACCGAGACGGAGCCGTCCTTGTGCGCCGACGAGAGAAACGCCAAAGGTTCACTCGGAAGAGTGCTCGGCGCCCAGCGAACACGAGGCCACTTAAGCGGCAAATAACATCAGATTGTGAGCACGAAAGCGTCGGCCCGCACGCGGCTTCCAATGCCGCCCTCCTCGGGTGTCTGAAGAGACTTTTGGAGCTCGGCACCATCGCAGTCGGTACCAGAAAAGTTACCGTTAGCGCAGCATGTTGGACTGCCCGGTTTGTTTTTGAGAAACACAGACGCTCTTTAAGCTCTAATGAGCCAAGTACGTTGTGCACCTAGTATAATGGAGTACAATTTGAATTTGTGAGCGATGCCACGGCATGACCGTCGGGAACGAATGTGAGCTGGAAATCAGAGAAGAACTTCATTCACGGATCTTCTTTTTGATGCGTGCCAGATCACTGGAATAGAGGAAATAACCCTTTATGAGTACACCGCAGTATGCTGTCCACCTCTCTCGGCAGGCTCTGCAGTGCCCACAACACCTTAACAAAATATGCATCGGCCGTCTCCACTCTGGTTTTCTGTCCTCCCCCTTTCCACCCATGGCCGAGCAGAAAACCTGACCGAAGCCAGGGGAGGTTGTCAGTGCAGACAGACAGCCGTGCAATGTGGAAGCACCAGGGAGCTCTTACCTCACTGAGGTGTGCCTTTCCCAAATCATCATTCACATTGGCAAGTGACAGAAATACAGACGGTGGATGAGCATACACAATCTGCAGTGACCTGCATGAATCTGACAATTCTGATTTTTGGACTGAAATAACCTCGTCACCCCAACATTGACATTTAACTATTATACTGTATCCTCTTTAATAATGTATTTGTTTTTCATGGTTTATGGATGATAATACATCTAAATGCCAGTCAGTGCCCTTCAGATGACAAGCAAAAGACCACAATGCAACAATTTGATGAGCATGTATTACATTCTTCTCTACATTCTAAGGGTCAACAAAGAGCATTAAGAAGCAAACTATGACAGATAAAGAGAGAAAAGGGCGGAGCTTTTTCTTCTTCTTCTCACATACACTACAGTACATGACAGCAATATGCAATGCTGATGTTATAAAACTAACACTTTGGACCAAACTAGCTTTGGTTATCTGTGTCCATGTTTGGCTTTTTCGAGCTCTTACACAGGAGAATCTAATCAAAAAAAAGCCTGTCAATCATCTTTAAAATTCCCCACATATGAAATATGGAGTCACATCAGTGTCTCCTCTTACACAAATCTGTTTAATTGATTCGCTATTCGTCTCCCGCCTCAGTGATTAGGCCCATTAAAGCTCTTTTAATGGGACAATCTCCTCCAAGTGATTGATATTTGGGGAGAGGAAAGTACAGCTCCGCTGGGGCTGGGCTATACCGGAGTTTGCAACCCAAAAAAAAACTTGCAATTAATTAAAACATGTCTCAGCAAGACTTGGTCAGAGCAAGAGGAGGAAAAAAGGGCCATTAGGGAAGCCAATTATGAATTGAATAATCAATACTTGAGAAAGCAATTAAGAAATTTGCTAAAGTAAATACTTGGTTAAAAGATGTTTATTGTACTTTATATTCTGGGCTTTTTTAAAATTGTTATTGTTCATGACTTTTGGTACTTCTAAACATCTATTTGAATCCTGACTATTTTAATTCCTGAAAAAGCTGTATCATATCCATGGCTATTGTTTATTTTAAGAACGGTAAATATGGCCTTCCCACTGTAGCTTTGAAAGTGGAGGTAGCATCAGTATGTCAGTGTGCTGAAATGTGGAAAACAGCTCCAGGCTATAGATTCAGTCTGCCTCACTCTGGCTCTCATGCCTGTAGGTAAGGCCCCTGGCGTCTCCATTGGAGGGATCCTCAACAGTGCCTGTGTGTGTGTGTGTGTGCGTGTGTGCGTGTGTGCGTGCGTGTGTGCGTGCGTGCGTGCTCATGCGGCCACATGTTTGCGATAATCTAAGACATTACTCATTTGTTGGGTGTATCCACACTGCACGGTGATCTGAAGCCATTTATTGTTTTGTTTTTTGTAAAACGCCCAGCCACCGTCATCTATCACAAATGATCTCAGTGGATTAGCCGCGGGAGCGCGAACAATTCAGGAAGTTAGATCAGAGCACATTTATTTTAAACTATGCTGTTATTTGTACTGCTTTCTCTCCTTCTCAACTCAACCAAGAAGTGCAAACCCTCTCCCGGGCTGCACACAATAACAAGAAATGTACAAGATTGTCATCAAATGAAAATCATTGACATTAATTGCTCAAAGTGGTAACAAGTAATGAAATTGTCTTCGGTAGCCACTATTCCATCTTCCAACGAGTCAAAAGAAGCAAGAGCCGCTGCAGTACTTTGATCCTATAGCAGCTGATAGGTCGTGAAAGGTGACGATCCAGAACGATCCACACGGGGTCCTGAATGTCTGCACAGGATCCAGTGGCGATCCATCCAGCAGCTTCTTAAGATATTTCAGTCCGGAGCAAAGTGTAGGGCCGGCCGAGCGTGTTCCTGCTGTGTCACGGCTATTACACCGGCAAAAGAGTAATGCGACGCCTTGAAGTCTCAACGCCCGCGAGAGATCAAATTAGCTCCAATATGGTGGAGAAAAAGCACCTGAGGAGGGAGGTGTCACACCGCGTTATAGAATCCTTCCATGCTGCCTCGTTAAAGGGCGGGAGAGCGGGAATGAAAAGTGATACCAGATGGTGGTAGTGATGCGGTTTAAATGTTAGAGAAAGGAGAAGATCCTCAACCGTATATTTGTGGGGGTACGGGACGCTTTTTCAGAAAATGACCTTGAAGCGCAGAGTGTGGCTGGAAGACCTGGTACATGTAAATGGTGTTTTCAGATTTACCAGCATTAGTGTGGGCATAGCCTGAGCTTCTCCTCAGGAGGATACACACATTGCATAAAGTGAGGGTGAGGTAGGAATGAGGAGGGGGGGGGGGTGTCATGTCCTACTTGAATAGGTGGATTAAGGAGGAGAGTAAAGAGAAGCCCTCTGATGATTCCTCATGTATATTTCACGACACGATTCTCCAGAAAATAATCTCCCTTCCAGTGTTTACCGCCACAACATGCTGTCTGGTGTTTCTGCTCTAAAGAGCTCATAATGTTTTATCTGTACATCCCTGACCTCTTAAGCTCGGCTAAAAGCTCTCCGGAGGATTAGATATCAATCTCTCTCTGGCTTGTTTTTACTTGTGTGTGTATATTTCCGATATCCGTCTTCATCTCCTCTCTTTTATTCCTACCTCCGGTCTAGATTTCTTCTCATCGATTTCTTCCTCCTTGTTCGTACAGCCCTCTCGCCTCCCCACGTCTTGCCCTTGTTTTTTGTTATGTAAGTGCCACTCTCCTCCTTTTATCTCCCATGCGCTCATTGTTTCCCATCGCCATGGCAATCTGCTACAGACATCATGGCGAGGAGTTTCACATCCCCCGAACAATACGATTAATCTCTGGGATCGATCCGCCGCTCACGAACGGTGCAATTTACACTGATTGCCGACATATTGCGCAATGTTTTATCTTCATTCCTCTATTCTGCATGCGCTCAGCTGCTCGCTGCTTTCTGCATAATTTGTGCGTTTCGTATTGCCACGAGCGTTTTAAGCGGATGGGCTTGTGTTCGTGCTTTGATGTCAACTGTTTGGTTGGATCTTTGCCTAAAAAACTTTATGCATCCCCACTTGCTTTTATACTTTCCACTTCCTCCAACATCAATGCCGGTCATAGAGCTGCGTGCGGAGCGAGCTTTAGGGTTTTGCTCTGAGCTAATCTCCCTCTGTGTTCAAAAGCTGAAGGCCCACTGACTCCATCCTGCTGACTCTCACTCCGCTGTCTCCCAGCAGCCTGTTGCCATGGTTACCTGAGCTCGGTGGCAGGCCGATGCAGCGGCAGCTTAATGTATGATACGACCTCCTTCACTAAACACTAGTGCTTTTGTTGTCGCTGTCATAAGCCACCTCCCTGACGCCCTCTGCTCGCCCCTCCAACTGTCTGCGCTTTGAGGGCATTTGCCTCCGAAGGCCCCAGGTCCTCTCAGGTGGCCGGCACAGTGACCGCGGCAGATGCGATTTAGTTTGGCGTGTGTGACTGTGCAATGTTTGCGCAAGATGACAGAGAAACGGCCAAGAATTTAGTTCCACTCGACTTCGTCAATCTCATACCCTCGGCCAGAATAAAAAGAGTTTGTGTTTGTCAGCTCCTGTGTGAGTTTATGCCAGCAGGAAGAAGATAATGACCTGGTGGAATGCGTCCTTGGAGGGGTGCATTGAGAAAAGGGAGGAGGCGGAGATGGGGGACATTATGCGGGGGATGGAACAGCAAAGAGAGAGAGAGAGGGAGAGAGAGAGAGAGAGAGGGAGAGAGAGAGAGAGCGAGAGAGGTGGTGTTTGGAAGTAAGAGGTAGAGGGTGCAGAGGATATGCATATGTGAATGCAACAGTTGGATGCCTCGCCATCAAGACCGTTTGCCAAAGTGCTCGTAATAAAAGTACGCTAGATTAGTGAATGTACACACAACTATGATGTAATCACGTTGATACTCCAGGAAGCTGAATGATTCTCAGGCAGGTTAACCAGGAGCATCTTTTTCTATGATTTCTAAGTGGGTTTACATTGTTTACGTCGGAAAATAATGATATCCTCGGGCGGTCACACAGAATCTATAAATATGTATATCTGTTTTGTTATGACTCAGAGAAGGAGTGTGATTTCTGATGCAAATGTAGGCAATGAGATAGTTAGCTGATTGCAATGGAAAACCACATCGTTAGATTCCACACAGATCCTACACACTCCCATTAAATGGTTGTATTTATTTAGTTTTCCCTGTATGTCGACGGGACTAACTGAACTTGGTACCTACCTGTGGCAAAGTGATGATGTGATTATTTGTCAGGAGGATTCGCTGTTTGTTTTGGTGAGAACTCATACATTTCCATTTTTCAGAGCTATAATTCTCACAAGTATCTTTTTAGGGGAGGAGGCTGGAGGAGGGAAGAGGTTTCAGAGGCACAGTTTGCTATTTAAACGTAACGGTTGGAAAAGGTTAGCCTATGCTTTTTATTTTTCTCCAATCTTTGATGTGAAAACTATTCAATATGGTTAATTATGGTGGTGAGTCATATATTTTCTCCCAGTCACTTCAGGGAGGCTCAAGGAAAAGTTTTTTCTAGCTCTGGGGAAGGGTCGAGACAAAGACAAACAAAAAAAGATAATTCAGGGACACACTGTACATGTTGTTGAAACACCATGAACAGAAAAATGCACTCCGCAATTGTCTCTCTACAATAATCTTTGTATCGTTACGACAGGATCCAAAATAAATACACCAAAGTCAAATTAATTTGATGCTACTCTGTGCTTTCCCGTATTTGGCTAATGAGGCCATGAGTTATTTAAAAGGCAAAGGGGGATGAATGGAGGAGCAAAACGAGGGAGGGAAGCTTGCAGAGAGAGAGAGAGAGATAGAGAGAGCGAAAGAGAGAAAAAATCCCCAATGTTTCCCACCTGCCCTGGCTCAATTGTCATCCCTAACAGATTCATGTATTATTAAAATGTCAGAGCAGAGGAGCAGAGCCTATCACGCCGGACTGCAATAACCGCCGACGGTTAGGCCTACTTCCCAGCACACGAAGGAGAGGGAAATTGAGAATATCCCTCCTTCTCACCCAGTGGCCTAAATTCCCAGCCAGGTAGGACCTCAGGCCTCCCCAGCGCCACGTCTGATTCGGTTTGTGTCACAAAACGCAACAGCTATACTTTTTTCTGTCATCCCAGAGCTCGAGTTATTATTGCCATGGTAATACAATAAAAACAAGTCGGCAAGTGGACACAGTGTTCGGTGCTCAGGTTTCATTCAGCACACTCGTCAGGGTTCTCTGGTTTCTGAGCTGCATTGGTAGGCGAGAAAAAGACGCATCCCGTCCACCTCGCGTCCACCCTCCGTCTACAGCGATACAACGCTGTTCATTTCCCGGCTCAGCAGCACACACGGCCATCTCCAGTGTGGATTTCAAAAGAATGTGTCCGTGTGCATTAGGCAAAGGCTTTCTGTGCTACGAAACAACAAAAAAGAAGTCCACATGAATTAGAAAGAGCACATGTTTCCAATGGAAGAGGTATAATGGATGCGAGGCGAAGGGAGGCCTCTCGGCTGTGATTACAAGAAACGGTCGTCAATGGAGTGATTACTGGTGAGCCGTGAGAAGGTGACAGATAAACTGCAGGGAAATTATCTTGTCTCAGTGAACCCAATTGGCAACTTTCCGCTGGCGGCCCAAACCAGAGCAAGACATCATTGTCTCCTCTCAGGGAGCACGTTGAACTGAGATCAAGGACTGAACAATCGTGTCATTATCGCAGCCATTCAGCTCCGCCAGGTGTAGGCTGACCTCTGGGTAATTGTACCACTTAATTACACTGCACGCCGCCATTGACGAAGCCGAATGACGTTATCTCCCCTCGGCTGTTGAGACATGAAGGCAAACTCATATCGATCAGCGAGATGCTTAAAAAAAACGTTATTAGGATTAGGTCTTCCAGCCTTTTGGATTTACTAGACAATAAACAAAAGTAAAGGTGCCCGTTTCTTGAAATGTCAAAAAACATAGCAAATTGAAAACCCTTTTGTATTTCCCCCTGCTCAGTGAAGTAAGACTTTCTATTTGCTGTTTGTTTGTGTTCTTGCTTAAAGGATTGCATTTTTTACTAAACAATAATTACAGCCAAAACCCCTTCGCAGATGTTGGAGTGCAGAAGCAGTCCAAAACAATAATCCCACTAGTATGGGAAAGATGAAATTGTAGAGAGAAACCAGAATGTATATACAATAATGTAATAATAATATATATTGTAATATATATATACAGTATATATTAAAAGATATATTATTATTTATTCAAAAGGCCTTTAATGAGCATAATTTCCCCCATATTGTAGCATCAGTAAAGAAGTAGAAGAGGGTATATTTGAAGAAACCAGTTATGAGAACATGAGGACTTTCACAGAATAGTCGAGCATCAACGCATCAGAATCGTGATTATAGCACTTCACCTGCAAGAAAACAGCCGAGCAGTACCTCTAGCTCATACAAGCTTCCTGGGTTTAGTCCAATCAGATCACAGCCTCTCAAAGTCTAGGTGGGTCCTTCCTACATGAGTTAACCCGAACTTGTTGTTATGTGAAATGGGTTAAACCGACAAAGAATGAGGCCATCGCCCGATCGGTCCCTCAGTCCTCCAGTGGGTTTTAGTGACTTCATGTTTTGGTTTAACAACCCCCGAACTTCACTGTTTTGGTTCGCTCTCATTGTTGTCAGCATCAGAAAGCAGCTGATCGCCGTGAAAAAGGTTCTGAAAAAAGCCCCTTTACCTTATGTGCCAAACACCAAAAAAGCAGTGAAAGTTGGCACCTATTTAGCAGTTAAAAAGCCAGATATGTCCCTCGAGACTTGGTGGAGACCAAAGCAGAGCTCATGGTGGTGGTCTGAACTTACATTCACCAGTTGGCTTGAGGCACAAGTCCAAATGAATGCTGCTGTTTCTCTGTATTTGCTCAAGGTGAAAATTAGCAAGTGCTTGCTAATTTACAGCTTGTTGCGCTGCAGGTTTATCTTTGGTAAAAAATCTCAAGGTCTCAACCTCTAATAGCAAGAGCTCTACCACAGTTAGATTGGAATATGCATAATAAACCCAAGGGGCATGTTTATTTGTCAGAAAGCCAACTGACAGCATTTCCGAATGAGAGATTGCACTGAATTCAAAAAAAGCTTGTGGAACAGAGGTCAACCTGAAGGTGACGGCAAGACGTTACGGCACTTTTTGTACCACTCAGGCCCGAGTTCCAACAGAGTGGAGAAATCCAGTGATCATGCAGTGAGTGTTCACTGCTTCTCCCGCTCTGATAATGAGTGCAACAGGAATCCTGACCGAACCCATTACCCTATTTCTTGCACTCAGACATGCATTAGTGGAAACCAAAGAGAGGCATTACTTCAATCCTGAAGTGACGTTATCGTGAACTTCTTAGACATTCTGTATGGAAGTAAAAAGTGAGCAACGTTGACGCCGTGTCCTGGGAAACCGTCATACCCGACGGCTAAAGCACTCTAAATGAATTACTCAAGTAAATATCCAATGAATAAAATGATTAGCCAAATTAGCTTGCCTCGATTCCACAGAGCAAACGGTGATAGTGTTGTAGTGCAGTGTCACTGGGAAGACAACTCTATTTTTGTGCTGTTAGATGAGGTGATGTTGTGTGGAAAATAATAATCTGATGACTGCAGTTTGTCCCAGAGCTGTGAAAAGATAAATCACAGCCGTTTGATACACAAGTGCCTTTACAGTCTCTATAGCTATTTCTCTCTCTCTCTCTCTCTCTCCCTTCCGCCTCCCCTCCACTCCCCCCTCCCTCCATGCCTTTTGGCCTGTATTCAGAAGCATAGAGAGCGCCATGACAACAGCTTTATTAATCACATCAATCATCGGTAACACCATGGCGACCAAAGGGAGCTCTAATCGCTTCTCACCGAGCTGACAATTTATTTTCTGAGGGGCTCATTGCAGTCTGCATTAGTGTGTGTGTGTGTGTGTGTGTGTGTGTGTGTGTGTGTGGGGGGGGGGGAATCTGATTCACTGTCAGTGTATTGTCTGTACGATCTGAGGGCACCGAGGAAGAGAAGTCCTTGAACTTGTTTGTAACATTTGCCCTCAAAACTTTGCTTTGAGGGAGAAGTAAAATGTTTCTCTTTCATTAATGTCATTTATACAACTCCTCCTACCTACACTCTCTTGATGGATTTCCAGCCTCTTGCTGTATTGATGTTTGTGCGTGGATACAATTTTATTTTATTTTTCTGCGAGCAGTTCGTTGTTTTTTCTGGTCCCGTGGACAGGCCTGATATTTGGATTTTTAGCCACGCTTTAGCAGTGTTGCTGTAGCGATCGCCATTTGGCGGACCTTCACCTTTTTTTTTTTTACAGCAACCTCACAAAAACAAATAGGTCCAATGGGGCAACAAACACAAGTTTAACAAACAAAGCTTAGTCAGACGTCTTTTGTGGAGGAAAACCACATTCCTTGACCTACTTGTACAATTAGAGTGTTTTTAGCAGTATTATGAGTGTGCTTACAAGTGGTCTCTAATTTGGCTTAACTTGTATTGCTTGCAAACCTGTATGCCTCACTACTTTGTTTCTTTTCCCTCATTGGACCCAATATTGACAACAATGGAAAGCAGCCAGGCAAAAAAATAGATCCAACTGGGCAACAACATGATCAGTTAGAGAGTCTAACAGGCTGTAAAACAAGCCGCCAGTTTGTCCAGATTAGCTATCATGTCTGAGATCTTATCAATTACTCCGCAGCTACAAAATTATCATAACCAATAGAAACCACAAGCCGGAACTAGAAAAAAAAATAGTTTTCCTTTGGGATTACGAATCAGTACACGCAATCACATGTGCTACTTTTGATTGACTTGTTTACTGCGCTCCCCCGTTTCCATCCTGGACAGTATTTCTGGCATCTCGGCGGAGAATCAGCCGTCTCCAGCAGGTCTCGGCTTGATCTTTTTTGTTGCTGCATTGCCGTGTCATTCACTGTCATCCTGTATCTGTGCCATCAATCATTTCCATGAAATACCTTGTCTGCTTTGCGAACGCCGTCTCTTCTCTGCGCCTGAACACTTTCGGCTTAAACAGGGGCCCGTCCGAGCACACCCGGCGTTCACAGCGGTCCGAAAAGTTCCCGTTTCACGGAAACAACGAACACTTGGCCAACGTTACCCGTTTGTGGCGGTGTGATTGCCTGGCAAGCATACAATGCCTCATTAATTAAACATAACATGGAAGGCATCCCTCACATCATGCACAGTTTCAGCTGAGGCAGGCAGATGGTTCATGATTTGTTATGGGGGGAAATGCTCGGCGCGTTGACAGATCAATGCTCGCGAGGAGCTGAGATTCAGCCTATTGCTGCGCGTGTGCGCCGCTTTCCAAAACGGGGCTGTTTGTCAGAATGCCACGCCACTTTGCATGGCGCGTAACGGCTTCACAGGAGACTTGTTCAAAAGTCAAGAGTGTTCGCTTCTGAAAAAAAAAGATTCAAAAAAGAAGATATCGCTTCGTCCAGAGTTGAAGCCCAAAGGAAAACAAGCTTAGTGACGTGAGAATTGGGACCGAAAAGATAAATTGTAGATGGTGGATGACTGGTTTTTTTTCCTTTTTCTTTTATCTGCTCAAAGACTCAAACGCTCTGCCGGCTGGCAGAAAAGGCTGAGGGCAAGCCAAGGCTATGGGCAAAGCTCCATCAGATAGCTACTAGCTAGTGTTGGCCGGGTGACTGGCACAGTCTCACCTCGTGTGTATTTGACTCTTATCCCCATGTGCGCCCCCATAATTGTTTCGGCCTTCATTCACGGCAATGTACTTGGACTTTTTCTTCACACAGACTCAAACTTGCACACTCGGAACGTATGCTGCCTCTGCGTGTGTCCTCGTCATCCATCAGTCTGGGCATTTTGGAGCCATCGGGCCTTCTTGTTTGCTGACGTTTTTATAGTGCTGTCACAAGTAATTTAACGGACAGGGCTGGACTCCTGAACCCAGGCTTTTCAAGTAGTGTGGGGGTGCTTGAGCCAATATCAACAGCCCCCTCTCACAGAGAAAACAAAGTCAGAGGCGTTCAGATGCCTATTGAATCAATTTACAAGTGCAAATGACATTTCATCATAGGAATTTAGCCAGCACGTCTTATGAAGTGTTTATTCCGCTATAAGTGGCCAAATG
This sequence comes from Cyclopterus lumpus, assembly GCF_009769545.1. Taxonomy (NCBI): domain Eukaryota; kingdom Metazoa; phylum Chordata; class Actinopteri; order Perciformes; family Cyclopteridae; genus Cyclopterus; species Cyclopterus lumpus. Next base: position 8,281,264 of record NC_046975.1, on the reverse strand, counting down.
AAGTGGAATTCATGTTGCAATCGTTAGATATCCACAGTGGAGTTAAAGATGGAGTCGGTTGGGGGTGTGTGTGTGTCGGGTGGGTGGGAACATGGATGCAACAAATAGGAATCACTCCACCATATTATGAGGGGATTATTCGAATCTCCATCAACGGCTGGCATTAACACTTACGTGATCGTGTGTGACTGGATGACTATCAGATCTAGCTGATACAAAACCAGGTGTTGATGCACCTGCTGCACCAAAAGAGGATATTAATGCAGTTACTCAAATGACTTAGTGGGTGGCTTCAGATGCAACGGATCCATATGTTCTTCTCTCTCATACAGGATGTGATTTCACGCACGGCGGCCACGTCAACTCCGCTGCAGTTCCTCTAACAACCACTAAGGCAGTGCCACCAAGAAAACTGTGACTGCACTGCAGAGTGACTGAGGAAAATCCCAACTCTTAAAATGAGCTGCTGAGAACTTGTGAGAAAAGCCTTGACATCCTATTTTAATTTTTGTTAAGGTTTGGCACCGATGGTTCTTGCTTACTCCGGCATTTCTTGATAGGCAGGGGACTGATAACTCCAGCGAGACACCCACACGTTAGCCTACATTGGGATTCTATGGCTCCATTAACTGCAAGGACGGCACACCCAAACTAAAGCTTTCAAGCAGTTCGCAGTGGCATATGGAGATGCTACGGTTTATTTTCACGGCCCGGTGGATTCACTGCTAATGTGGCCATCTTGCATGTAGTTCAGGCATGGAGTATCAAAGGTTGCAGATATAAAACAACAAACCGCACAGAAATGTGAAAGATCACAAGCAATGATGGCCAACCATACACTGCTTATTGAAATAAAGCAGACTGGCAGTGACATACGTTAATTTGATTTCAGTAGAAACAGAAAATGCATTATATATATCTATATTTGTGGGGGTGGCGGAATGTTTGCACCCGCTTTGGTGCAATCAGCACACCGATGGTGACCATGGTTACCGCTATACCGGCCGAACATGGGCACTTTAGCATGCTGACGTCATCATTTAGCTCAAAGCACCCCTGGGCCTGTAGGGCTTTAGATGATACTGGGAGAGCGTCACATGATTTCTGTGGTTCACTTCTATTCTGTTGCTGCGCCTGCTTGACTCACTAAAGGGCTCACTGCTTGTGGAGCTAATGAAGTCGGATCTCTACCCACACCTCATTGCTTCGGGGGAGTCTCCAGGGTCGCAGTACCCACTCTCACACACACTCACACACACACACGCGCACACACGCACACACACACTCACGCCCACACCTCTCCTTCCTTTTATCACTGCCATGTTTGATAGTACACAGAGGGAAAGCTGTTCTCCTCTCATTATCTCTTTTGTGTACATCACCACCAATGACCGTGTGAAACCATTTGTCTGGTGCTTAAATTGTCGAACACAACACGGTTTTATTTTTTCCCCGGCTTGTTTATTTCAGCCGCCGATGAGGCTAATGGTCGACATGTTCTTTGGAAATGCACGTTTTCCCTGCATTTGTGTTCAATCTTCTTACCCTTTCTTTCTATTTTCTACCTTTTAATCATAACGACGGCCTTATCTCCTTCCCTTGATGCAATACGTCACCGCCCCTTCCCCAAACATGCACCGTCTCGCGGCACACTGCGACACACGCGGCTCGCCGAGACGCGCTAATGAAGGTCAGCGGGCCACTAGTGCCGCTTCCACTGGGCCCTCGCCCACCTGATACCCTCTTCGCTCCCCCTCAGCCCTCCTTGAAGGATCGCTGACGACTCCCCTCTTCACATTATCCTATCGGGTTAATTTGAGCGCTGCCATAGAGGAAGTCCTCAGCTTGATGCTAATAAGCCGAGACAGTATGAATGAATGAGAACTTTTTTTTACTTCAGCTTTTTACTTTCTTGCGGGTGGAAACGTTGAGAGCAGATCCGCAGTGCAGCCCAGAGTCGGCCTGTGAAATACATATTTGAAAGATTGATGAAAAAAAATGGAGGGCCATTTATAATTGGGAGATGCACCAGTCTGTACATGGCACTGACAGTAAAAGTACTTATTAAGTCAAAGAGAAAGTGCACTGTTGATTTATTGAAATATTTGAGATAATAATATTGCGATGAAACCATACTTGCTGGTCGCATCCCTTTCCTCTGCATAGTTGTATTACTAGATTGCACACCATCTTTGTGACAGTGATGAGGCTCTCATAGCTGGTCGTGTATAGCTTTCAACTAACGCTTTATGATCATTTCACAGGAACCCTGACAGCATACATTTCCACACGCTTCAGTGTAATCAGATGATCTTAATTCATTTGTAGTGGTTTTGGATGTGGCAGAATGGCTTTGTTCCCCTAATTGGTATAATGCTGATGCAAATGGAGATTTGGGTAGTAATGAGTTCTCATTGGATTAATAGTGTGTCACTACTACTAAATTATTGTTTGAGGATTATCTTTTTCAGTGGGTGACGTCCACTGTATTTGTTCTCTATTCTGACCTGATTTTTTTTTTTAAAAGAGCTCACGGAGAAATAATCCTGCTCGACTGTATTTCTCCTCAGGTTCCGAGACAGAGATTTGAAAGCTATTAGCACGCGCTCAACCTTTTCCTTACATCGCGTCACCCCGAGGCGAGAGAGAGAGAGAGAGAGTCGGCCTGGTTGTGTTTCGATTTAGCTGCGGTGACAGCGCTGGGTTCACGTACTCGTTCAGGTTTTTTTTCTCAAAGACACAGAAAGTCTCCGAAAGCTCCAAGCTCAGGCGCGACAGGTGAGACGTTAGCGCCGCCGCCAAAGTCTTCAACGATTGCGGCTCAGTGTTGCTCGCGAAGGGGGATGTGACATGTTATTCCTCAAGAGCGAGCACCACGAGATGTTGTTTTTTCCCCCTTTCCATTTTCTCCGCCGGCCAATTCCGACAAGAGCAAAACATCTGGCTGCACCCTGTTTTTTTTCTTTATTTTCACCGGTGTCGTCGTGGGATGAGGAGACGGAGGCCGGCACACGACATCGTCTTGAGATGAGGAAAGATGAGAAGAGAGAAGAAATATATATCAGCTAAACAAATCAATAGTGCATTTTAGTCTCCAGGAGGCATCCTAAAGAAGAGTAATACTCAGAGGCAGTAAGCATAGAGTCCCCAGCCAACTCTAAACACACACACACACACACATACACACACACACACACACACACACACACACACACACACACACACACACACTCACACACACGCACACACAGCTAGACATTCATCCGTTGATGGTCCCACACTAGCTGACAGTGGAAGCTACCGGCTCGGTAACTCGGATGAAGTGGAGTGTGTGCGTATGTGAAATGGGGGGGGGGGGGGGGGGGGGGGGGGGGGGGGGGGGGGGGGGGTTTATTACAGAAGCAATAACGGGATGAAGAGACGACTACTGTGAGTTTAGTTTCCACCGAACTCCTTTCAGTATGGCGGGGAGAAACAGTAGGACTGCGTATGAAATACAAAAACAAGTCGGAAAGCCTCCCTGATTGCTAATCCGAATTTGATTGATGGTTTATCATTAGTCGTAGGTCTTAGAGTTATGCTACTTACTTTGCTGCTGTGTTATCGTCTGCTTTTGACTGCCACATGGGGTTCTTATCAATCCAGTAATTCTCTCCGACAAACTGATAAATGATGAAACGTGGAATCAGATGAGCAATTTGGACTATTTTTTTCATCAAGACTTCACTCTTTGTGCGTTCACATGTCGTAACCGGGGAAGATTGAGACTGTGTGCTGCTGGTGCGGTTCACTTTAATAGCTGCGCCTGCTGCCTCGGGCCGCCAGTAAATCACAAGCAATGCAGCATTTATGCAAGATAAGGAGTCAGTGATCGTCAGACATGATCCCTGGGGGCTAATGAACTGCGGAGAGATAACTTACTCTTCATCTCATGCCATTGTTGGGTTGTCTATGATATTATGATTGTTCCTGCCCAGACTGTTACATTTGTTTTGCGGGGCAACTTCGGTATGTTAAAGTCGGGGGAAAGTTTGCGAAGAAACTTTGGTTGTGTCCGGGGAAAGGTCACGGCTGCAGTTGGGATAATGAAACACTTAAGTCAGGGGAGAGATAATGGTCAGGGTTTAAAGGGGAAGGTTAACTGTAGGTCTGTGACAGGACGCTGTCTCCTGCTTGACAGTGGTTTATGGTGCCTTAAAGGGCACACTTGCTACTTCCTGGCGCTCAACTGGACTAATTCATGGCTCTTGTTCTGTGTTTCAGTATGAGCAGCACACAGCACAGACTCTCAGCGGCATACTATCAACTGCATCACTGAAAAGAGTGGCATCATTTAAAATGGATGTAATTAACGGATGGAGACGTGCAGAGGTGGGAGGAGGGACTGAAAGCTCCAGAGTAGAGATGTTCCACTGCCGAGCCTTGTTTTTTTGTGTGGTCTGCTTGTGCTTTCGGTACGTCTTTTGGCGCATGGAACTGAGTGCTAAGCATCTAAATTTAGACTCGGCGTCTTCCGCTCAAAGCGTAGGTAAAGATCCTAAGAGTTCTTAAAAAAAATACTTAGGTGGAAAAGTTCCCACAGTGGGCTAATTGTGTTTTTTTGGGAGATATCTCTGCAAGGCACCTGCATTAAAATGTCTGTTTACATAAAGTGTTCCCAAATTAATTATCCAGGCTGCGGCGGCCCACCACAGTTTCATAATGAATCCATCTTGGCCACCCACCCGACCTGATACGAACCCTGTCTTGTTTACTGTGCTTTGTGGGTGAGACTTTTGTTGTTGTTGCAGTTTCATCACTATTCATGTCTATACAAACAACATGATTAATTTGTTTACAAGAGCTCAAATCTGTTTCAGAGAGGAGAAAGTTCTTCACAGATCTAGCATCTTATTTTTGCTCTCAAAATGCACCGGACGCATTTAAAATCTACAAAGAAATTTCTCGGAACCTAGTAATTGTTTATCTGATCATGTTCCTTTAGGAGACATGTTAACAGCATAGGAATATGCCTTTTTTTCCCCCATCTTCACATGTGTTGCACATAACCTGAACGAGTCATCTGCCCTTTTTTTTTCGTCTGCAAAAGTTCTTAAACATTACAACGCGCATCGTCATTCTCTGTGAGACACAGGTCCTGGATGTCAATATTATAATTCTCCGCTCGTCTCAGGTCAGCTCTCTCTTCTACTGAACTCATATAATCCGTGTACCGCCGAGAAATCCCACTCCACAGAAAAGTGCTCTGCACTTGTGTAATTACCCGGGATTTATTTTTCTATATTCCTCTGTTTGTCTCAAGGGGTCTCCCTCTGTTGCAAAAGGAACAATTCATTGTGGGTCACTGCTTTGGGGCATTTGGAAATTAAAACTGTCTCTCTTGGAACATTCCTACTAAAATAAAACAGCTTGATTATTCCCTCTAGACGTTTTCCACTCTACTCATTTCCCTTACCTCCGCTAGCCTTGATGACAAACCCCTTGATAGTGTTTGGGGGACTGGGATATTCCTTCCCCCAAACTTAAATTGATTCTTTTGTTTTCTATATTAGATTCTGCCTTCGCAACCGTCAGGGGCCGTAAAAAGTTTCACCTTTTTGAAAAGACACAAGTCCCTCCCCTGCATTATTCAGATTTCCTTCCTCTTAACTTAATGCGAAACCCTCCAACCATTAATCCTAAAACTAAACAACACTACTGATTGGTAAAACTCCTTCGACAGTCAATAACTAGACTGAGAATACAGTCTCACAACGTGCACGACCTCTGAGCGCATTACAAATGACGTGTCCCATTTTCCAAATATTCCCGGCACATGTTTGAAACGAGAGCAACCAGGAAGCTCTCGTTTCATGCCCAGGGAAACGTGGTCCTGTTTGCAACCGCACTGCGGACAGTTGGGTTGCAGATCTGGCCGTGTTGTTCTGGTAGCGGACCAAAGCGGCCTCTAGCATTTCATCGGGCTTTGCTCAGCTCCCTCTGGAGAGGCTTGGCACGACTTTTGTTTTCCACATGCGGTCGTACTCTCCGACACCTGCAGACGAAACCTGAATGTGAAGAAAGAACGGACGAGGAAGTGTGTCCACCGACAGAACCGATCTCCAGCGGCGTTCTGAATTGTTAGCGGGCGTTCTCTGGAGCCTTGTAGTAGTTTGTTGAAATCGTAAAAAAAAACACAAAAGCCAAAAGCTTGGATCAAAACGGAGTTGAGTTGAAACGTTTCAATGCACCGCGTACATCTCTGTCCCATGCAGATCAGTGTCCTCTCTCAATGTCATGAAAGCCATGCGTGACTTCTGAGTCATCGATTCGTGTCTAGACGTCATCTTAAAGGTTGGGAGACACTGACAAAAATAAATATACACTTTATATCCAAATGACTACTTTAAGCCACCAGGAGAGGTACTCTCATTTTAACGATCTGCCCGGGGACAAGAAATCCGTAAATCTATTTTGAGAGCCGTTTTGGATTCTCTCGGCCATAAATTATCATGGCAGCCCTCCCCCCGCCCCTCCCCCTTCGTCATTACCTACAGTGCTTAGGAAAAATGTGGCATTGGGTGAGTGGGGGAGTGCGGGGTGTATATTGCAGGTGTCTCTCTCCTGTTTAATTAGACTTATCCTGATGGCAAAAGACACGCTCCGAATTCTATTAACCTCACCGGAGAGAAGGGAGGGGCGGAGGGGCTCTGCACCACCCTGATGAAATATTTACTGGTGAGATTTACATGCTCCTGAAGGCGGCGGACATCGGGAGGAGAGGTGGAGTAAAAATGAATCTTCTGGGGGGCCCACTGGTGTTAATCATCCGGTGTACATACACCGTTGAATAATGAAAATTGAGTAAATATAAAGCACATTCTCTGTGGGGATGAGGCATAATGAATCGTAAAGATGCAACTTAATTCAAACATCACTTCCAGTATGTACGTACAAGAGTCCTCTTTTATGTAACTGAAACGTTGATCCTTATGCAAACGTCAGTGACCTTATCCCCCACCAGCTCTGAATTAAGGGTCATATTAGGAGCTGATGTACAGTACGTGGGCTCTGCGCTGCCTTCTGCAGACACAAAGGACAATTCTCGCCAAAGGCATTGACATGCAGCCAGGCTTGTTAACAATGTAGAAAAATGTCACCCTCGTACTTCTTTTTTTTTACTGGTTCAGCAATAAATAACAAGGGCAGAAAGGTGCAGTTTATTCGACTTGCGCTCCACTTTCGGGATCACAGCGAGATGCTTTGAGCATTTAAATTTCCTCACCTTAGCGGCAGCCGGCCCCTCTAAAGAGAGCATTTAAGTGCTGTCGCATGAGGGGCAAGTCTCCATGCGTTGACAGTTCTCGAGAAAGATAATGGAATTTGAGCTCAAATGGGAAAAACGAAAAAAAAATACCAAGATCAGTATTCCAATTTAGGGATCAGAGATTTAATTGAAAATCGCTCCCGTTTGATCGAGGTTCGCGGCTTCAACGAGAGAAAGGTGCTGAACAAGGTCAATCTCCACGTCGAAAAGAGCCATCAGAAAAATCTCATTCAATTATTTAGGGGAGGTGGTCTCTTCCCCAAAGGAGGTGAACTACATGTTTTCTCAACAGGTGGTGATTGGATTCTCTGTGGCGGGGTTGATCCGTAGTGTGTGTACGTATGTGTGCGAGTGCACGTGTGTGTGTTGCGGGATGAACACGTGTACCTTCATGTGGAAGCAGGAGGTTATTTAGACGTTTCTAATCTGGTGACCAGCAATTGAGGCTCGTTGTTTCGCTTCTTTCTTTCACTCATGTTTTCAGCTCTCTGTTCATACAACAGCTGATTCCTGCTGAGAGAACTTAGTCACTCACTTCCGTTTAGAATGAAGCTCAGAAAACTGGCAAGAAAAATGGGACCAAAACATAAATGAGCCCTGAATGAGTCCTGAAGAAAAAAAAAAGAAAAGCAACAGCTAGGTTTGCTTTGCAGGTAGTGTTTTTTACGTGGATATTCATGTTGACAAGCTCTGGGTTGTGGGGGGGGGACTTCTCAAACTGCCTCTCCAGCTTAATCCACTTTTCTGCCGTCCATCTGCGCGCTCAATAGGTTCCAAAGATTCACATTTTCCCCAAAATACTTCAGAGCCTGTAGGAATGGCACGGAAGCCGTGTAATTAGCCGTGTTTTGCCAGCGCGGCCATTGTAACATCCTGAGCATACGGGTGGACAGTGGGAAAGGAGATTATGCTGCAGCAGCGGCTCGTGGATGTTTCAGAATCCATTATAACTGATGGAATTCAAGCTAACAACATAGCCTTACTCAAATATGGTGGAATATCAGCGTTTAGCAGAAATTACAAACGCCTCTCGGTCCGAACCATTTCTCGATCAATGCACACTTTGCAGAGCAGCTGAAGGAGCTCCCCTTTCACCGACTCAGGACTCCACGGGAGGTCACGCAGATGTGGAGGCGGCTGCGCTGTATGTCGGGGGGAGGCATAAATAAGCAGGTACACCGTTGGATGCACCTGCACACGTTCTTCCATTAGCGGGAAACAGCTGAGACGCTTTGCGCATCCAGCTGTTGCCGTTTCCCTGGAAACGCATCGTTCCTCAGACCGTCGAGCATATTCTGTGATGAACACGTTGTACAGCGCAGGCTGACGCGAGCGGTGTCAATGAAATATGCATAGACATATTATTGGTCTTCAGCTCCCGTAACAAGCCGCCTTACCTGATGCTAGAGATGAGGATGGGGAGATGAAGGTGTCGTATAGACGTGACAGCTCGCATCCCACAGTTTGACTTTGGAAACATTGGAATTTAGCAACCGATGGAGGACCATGCCACCTCTGGGAAGTGCAACCAGGATATGGATGTTAAGGAAAGTGAACTGTGGTTGTCCAGGTGTCTGGAAGTTAAAGTCCCATATAGTTTTTGCTTGGACAATGTTGAATTATCAGCACAAAAGATTAGGAAATGGGTCGGAGAATGTTACATTCTTTGATGAACGTGAAAGATAGACGCCTCTGTTCGTAAAAAACACAACAGGAGACTTTAACTACAACTCCCAGTGTGCATTTGGATAAGAACGAGTCACCTAGCTTCACACTCGGTTGCCTCGAACGAACGGGGGAAAGCTAAATCTTACACCATTGAGAAAACTGAAAGCGATCCGCAGCTTGAATTCCCTGTCCTCAATTCTGGGTCACTGACTCGCTTCTTCTACAGTGCAACTGCAGCCGATGCTCATGGGTAATGCAGTATTTAGAGCGACACGCCATACCAGGCGTACGGAAAATGCGTTGAAATCGTTTCATCCCTGTGAGACATTTGTCTTTCTATGTTGAGGAACATGAGGGGAAAAGAGGGATGAAGAAGGTTTGCATTGTTTTCAAGTTAAGCACCACTAAATTGCTGTGAGTGGACTTTACAACAGCCCATCACATCAGTCGCGAGTGCCGCCGTACTTTCTGGCATTCATCGCTCACCCTAATGATTCCTCTCCTCCCAGTAGTCACACTCCCACCTGTTCGACTGCTACCGTCTAATTGACACCGACTGGATGTCGTCACCCGGCAAGGGACCGCTAATGAACAAACTGCTGTTCCACTACTAACTATGCTAAGCTAGCTCGCTGCTCGGAGTGGTGGAGGGCAGGCACAGCGAGCTGTTTCCCTCCCACCCCCCGGTCCTCCCGGGGTGGAAGCCAGGCCTTTCATCCCGACCTAGGCCTCCTGCCAACCGCGCAGTGAATAATTCACAACCTTCTGGATGGATGAGCTGTAACAAAAGTTCCTGCTTTTTCAATGCCTTGATGTCAACATATAACACAGCAGGTCCATGTTTTTATTCCTTCACAAAAGAAAATGCAACAAGTCTCCTTCGGAGAAGACCGGATGTCAAGTGTCAACGACATTTGAGAAAAACCAACCGGCAAAATAACATTGTTATTTGCAATATTTTCCACATTTTCCATTTCTTTTTTATTTGCATATTTTCTTTTATCACTATTAACCAGGTGTTTTTTGACTCCCAATTGCAACAAGAATATTCTTCATGGTACATATCACATTCAAGCCGACATGATACAAGCAGAGCTGGGAGTGAAAATAAAAGATGAGGTGGTGGAAGTGTGTGCAATTACAATGTCAGCACAAAGCCATATGCTTCCTGGCAGCATAATGAAGAGAAGCCAGAGAGAGAGAGAGGAAACACAGCAGTTGTGTCTGCAGGCATTGGATACAAACTTATCTCAGTGAACAACTCTGTGACCTTGGGGAGTGCTTGCATGTTGCTGACAATAGCATGTAGTTTGCATCATCAACAGAACAGACGCGCTTATGAGATTTGATCTCAATTCCCAATTTCCATTGCCATTTCGTTCATAAGGATATTCTCAGTATAGAAACGTGAGTCTCCCAGATAGTGTAGTAATACTGTAGATTTGTGTTGTGGTTATATGTTATCCATCTTTTTAAGTTTGGCACAAGGGATGGCTCAAAATACGACAATACCCATGCATTGCTATGGAGCAGACGGCAGTAAGATATTTACAACAGTTGTCGGTGGTGGGCCAAATTGACCCCAAATTGACCCAGTCTCTGAATTTTCTAAAAACATTTTAAAAAGTGCACGCCGTGGGTTACAGCCGTCGTTGGTGTCGAAAAGCACGAAGAGCTCAGTGTGTCTCACCTGAAAATGCACCTTGAGAACTGTAGTTGACTTCTTTCTGCACATTTGTTACGTCCGCAGGCTTGTACCTTTTGATTTTTATCGGAGAACCAGATATGTTTTGATGCTGGTTGGTCATCTTTCGTACTGATGACTCAACCAGAAGCTATTCACGTCCATCCACTCCGGTTATCAGTCCGGTTACGGTAACTTCCAGAAGCAGGGCTTCTCTAAACTACTCCTCCCCTTGGCAACTGTATAGCTGTCATTACTGTCATTATACCGATTATTAGAGTTATTGCATCCACTATTATAGTCTCAAACCCCTCCTTGACTGGCTCATTGTGAGAGCCAAAATAGAAACAATTTGTGCTCATTGCATACTTCCTCACAATGCAAGATGGGTGGGGGGGGGGGGGGGGGGGGGGGGGGGGCGGGGGGAGTTGATAACAATCAGATCTGCCTGTGAGGAGTGGTGAAAACCTCATAAACCAGAGCCAGACTCTCAGATAAATCAGCAGCTGAATGTCAATATGGCCTTTGGAACACTGTATTTATAGCTCGACTACGTCACAGAATCCACTCTCTCTCTCTCTCTCTCTCACACACCTCTCTCTCTGCACTTCACGTGGGCATCAACAAGCAAAAGCACTATCACATGTGTCCCTCCATTCCCTCCGCAGCAGCAGCAGCCTAAACAGCGTGTGCTTGACAGGCTTTATGTGTCCAACACAAACACTCAACTCCTGCGGCGTTTGCACCTGTAGCTTCTCGCCGTCGGCTGTTTGGGTTGCTTCCTCTTTCCGAATGCGCGCAATGTTATTTTCTAGCTGCGGGCTCTTCAGAGTAATCAGATGGAGGTATTTGAACACTTCAATTTGTTGAGCGGAACAAGCAGAGATGTACCGCTGGCTCTTCATTTTCATTTCAATAAAACATGTAGACGGTCACCGCACCACTCCTCCAGTCTTCAGCTCGGATGAGATATTTCCTGCTCGGCTCACGCCGTGTGTTGTATTCAGGAAAGCTTTGACCTTTGCTACGATGTGCAGGCCTTGTCACGAGTTGCTGACACTTTGGGTTATTGATATGAACTACAGCCTGAAGGCTACCTCCATGCATATAGTAGAAAGCAGTAAATGAGCCTTTGCACAGCAGTCAAAGCTGTATTATTAGCGATATGGAGCCCGTTTACTCGAGCTTTTCCATATAATCATGAAGCCGACTTGTTGTCTACCGTACATCCTCGCCTCGGCTCAGAAGGGTGACTGTGACTTTGTGGAAGTGCGGATGTGATACTGGTATTAAACAGCTGGCTTTGCACAGATCAGCCTACAGCTTTGATCCCTTTCGGCAAATAGATTTAAAGGTCGTTAAAGGTCGCGACCGTGAGGAGCCGTTCTGTCCAGAAAACCAACTGCATCTCCTTTTCGACACTTCCCCATACTTAATTTTAAAAGAAGGCAAGGTCTTGTTTTCCAGCAAAACCAGATCCAACCTGAAGTGTTTTTGAAGTCACATTTGCCATTATTTGAGGACAGTGTGGAAATGCCACGGGCTGGAACCACTCGTCTTCCTCCGCTCTCCAGCCACAGGTGTCTAATCAGTAACGGTACAAACTTGGTCTCGTTGTATACGGTTACACAATGTCCCCGAAATGAACAATTATCGAGAAGAAAATGTAACATTGCTTTGAATTACGTTAAATGTGGGCTCGTCGTTGCAGCTCGGTCTGCACACGTTGAAGGAACACGGTTTGAGGACATGCATCGGTGTGCTGGAGAAGCTCTGGCCAGACCAAACGGACCCCGGGCCCAACAGAAGTGTCCCCAGATGGGTTGCCTGGGGCTTGGCCAGGCGGTCCGCAAAGATTCATCATGCTTATGTGATCAACATGATAAGTGTGGTGACAACCCCACTCCCAGAGACAGAAAAACAAAAAGTCACAGAGGGGTGACTTTGTTAAAAAGAAACAAGTCGCTGCATCACCGGCGGCTTGTCTGGGAGGGAATCTGATCTTGATGAATGTTCACACACTTTATTTTGGGCCTCTGTATTCAATTGGGAATGGAAGATATATTGGTCGGAAATGCAAAAATAAGTCAAACTCTCCAAACTTTTTGTTGTATTTCAGTAAGAGAAAATGAAAAGAGAAGATTTCAACGTATGGACTTAAATCTATGAAATTAAAAGCCGTTTGTTTTGTTAGCGATGGAGAAGAAGTGGTTCTGAATCAGTTGAAGAGGATATTAAAAAAAGCAAAGATACAATGCACAAAAAGATCCATCCCGATCCAGATATGGTTCACTGTAAGTTATGAACGTAATAACAGATAATTAGCCAGATCCATTTTAATGGAAAGGCACGCGTATCCATGGAAAGATAGACGGGGATTAAAGGGAGAAACCGGGTGAAGAAGAGAGAGCGAGAGAGAGAGAGAGAGAGTATTGACTAACCAACAGGACATCACAATAAAAGCAGCATCTGATGGCTGAAATTGGCTGTCAGAAGCAACAGTGTGATAACATTAAGATGGGGGCATCTTTCATTTCATTCCCTTCGCGCCCCAAGTTACGGGGTGAATCATTTTTAATGCATATTCACTCAAGTTAAACAGGCCTCTTGTGCACTTCTCTGGATAGAACCATATGTTTATATGTGTGGGGAGAAGCACGGAGCGTCTGCTGACACTCTGGCTCTCCAGATAAGATGTTCAACGGGAAATGAGCTTTCGGTCAAATTATACATGAAGTTCCAACTTGGGAAAAAAGGACTCAGGAAACGTACCGCGAGCAGAAAATAAATAACTTCTCATTCAAAAAGTAATTGCATTACATGGCATGTTGTCACTCAACACAGCTCTGTCATTGCCACAAAAAAAAGAATGAATAAACTTCCACACACACACGCGGTCATATACGACTCTTTAAAAAGAGTAACGTCTCATGGGCGGTGCTACGTGGAGATACCACGTAGAGACCCCAGGAACTGGGATCGGCTGCTTTTCCTACGCATCTCCTAATACGGGACTAATACGGAGGCGGGCAAGATGGATTGTAGGCGACCCGTCTCACCCTGGTCACAAACTCTTTGAGTCCCTGCCCTCAGGAGGCGAAGGTCCACAGTTGGGCTCATCAACAAAGCCCGGGACCCCCCCACTGACTCGGACTCCTACACCCCCAGGACAATTATGTACTGTACCTTCACACACCCTTCAACTCTTCACTTGAAATAACAACGCTATTAAAAAACACTTTCATAACTGACTTGTTTTAAGGTACTCCTAATTTGTTTGTTTGTTTGTTTGTTTGTCATATTTTATTGTAGAATTTCATATTTTCTATTTCTTAAATGAAGTATTGTTTTTGTCATGCACCAATCACCAAAGCGTACTTGGCAATAAACCGCTTCTGATCGAGCAAAGCCATATCCAGTGGCAGCTCAGTAAAGAACAATGTGTGACCCTGAACTATCAATCAAAACCACGATCTGACATAACATTAACATTACAGTACGCATTCCTCAGTGATGCATCGGTGCCCCGACACCGATTGCTTTTGAACTTTTTTACATATCTGGAGAATTGTGTATTCTTTTTTTTCCCCCTTCTCCTCCATCTCTCTTTGCCTTTCACTGCCCTTCCTTCCTGGTATTCTTTGCTCTGCCACTTCTATCTCATGGTATTTGCTATACTTCTCCTGTAATCAGACACACAGATTCATCTCTGTCGCCCTCAGACACCACCCAAATCAATTTCCCAGCACTCTCCCATTGTGGAGGGCTGCTGTCAGTGTTTGGCACCATTTGCAGCTTGGGACACACCTATACGCGTACACACTCTCTTTCATTCATCCACACGGTCACACACACACACACACACACACACACACACACACTCACACACCAGTGATTCACCACATCACTGTTCTCTAATGTCTTACTTGCTTCATCTTTGCAACATCCATTTGTCACTGCTGACAGGTCCTGGCAGCAGCATCTATCCATCCTTCCTTTATCCTCACTCCTCCAGGCCCCCCCACCCACCCACCCCCACACACACACACATCTGAGCTCCATCTCTCTCTGAACTTCGGAGGACGACCTGAGGATGCTACACAAATAGTAGCCATATTGATGCAGGGCCATGTCCGATAGCAGCCAGCGTGTTCAATCCCAACACGCGGCTTTGGGTTGAGCTGTTTGCCAACCGGTTAGTCAGCCAGCCGTGATCAGTTTGTGTTGATGGGGAGCATGTGATGCATTAGAACGGAGGACTCAGCTCCGGCTGGCATCTTGGGGAGAATTACTTAGACATGGTGTCATGGCTTGTGTGTGAGTGAGTGCCGTTGATGTGCGGCTCTCGAGGACATGACGTTTCTAAAGAGCCACAGTACGTGTGTTTAACTAATAGAAAACTGGGCAATGGGTTTTCCATTCACTCTGCCCGATAAGCTCTAGATTCAAGGCGGGGATGAATACGTCAGTCGTTTGGTCGCTCCACAACTCTGGTTGAGAATGAAACAGCTTTATCTCTCTATTCATACCGATCATCATGGTTCCCAGAGGATAAACCCCACTGACTTTGGTGATCATCGGGCTTCTCCTCTGACGCCATCATGAGGTTGCATTGGTTGTTTTGAGAGGAATAGGTTGACAACCATTTGGATATTTCTTGAAATTACTCTCAATGCCGAGTTCAAAGTAATAGTGAGAAGTAACGTTTTTCTTGAATTCATTATATTACGTATTGAATCGCCGTACTAGCATGGTTGGGTGTAATCCATCATGCTGGATACAAACATGCAATAATTGGACCGAGGCCCATTGTTAAATGGGGAACCAGGAGGGGCTTGATCCTGGAGGAAATGCTCTTAAGCACAGAGGGAATGTGTGAAAGGGTCACTTCGAGGGAGAGAAATACAAAAAGAGCGGATAATGAAAGATGTGGAGTTATCTCCAGTCCTGACCTTTAATCCTGCTCCTCCAGATCATCCATCTCTTCCTGCTTTCTCTAACTGCCACACACTGTGTATGTGTGTGTAGGTGTGTGTGTGTGTGTTTCCACCAATCTGGAAATGCCGTGCCCTAATCAAATATTGATCTGTAGAGCAAAGACAGAAGTAGGTGGAGTTACTGCTCCCACTCAAGTCAACATCTTGGACAAATTATTGTTCCCAGAATTTATTATGCCCACCAGCAACGCAGTAAATATCCCACAATCCCTTAAGTCTTAAATCCATGTCCAGGTTCACTATCACCTATTAGCTTCTGTGTCCTCTCTCTGTTGATGTATGTCTGACTGTTTGCCGTTACCCAAAGCCCTTTGCGAGGCTGACAACAGCTATTTCAGAGCTATGGAATACGTCGTAGTTATATTGTGTTGCCTCGGCTTTGAAATGCTCCGCGCGTGTGACATTAGAAGTCGCTCTCCGCTGAGGCCGCGAGTCATCAGTGCGCGCTGAACAAAATCTGCTTTGGCTCTTCGATTCTGCTCACGGTCATGATACTTGTCAACGCTGGGGCATTTAACAAAATAGCCTGGCCTCTGCCTGACAGCAGGAGCAACAACAGGATGGTATCCAGGCTGTCAAAACACACAGCTGGCTCTCTACGCAACTTTGTTTGGGTTGGATGCTGCTGCTTTCGAATCCCATGGTTGGAGGTGTTGATCTGCATTGACTTCTATACTGTAAAGAGAAACGAAACGCAGACTTGACCTGAAGGCGGGGAGGAGGAGGGATGGGGCGGAGTCACATTCAATGCAGAGCCATGGCCAATAATTGTGCTGACGTTGATAAACAGTGATGTGTTGAGGCAGGAGCATAAATCACATGTGACAGCAGTCATGGAGCGCGGCTGGAAGACATGTGAGCATGACGGCTTCTTACAACCTGAGACTGTGTTGCTGGCCAACGTTCTCTTCTCCACTCTTGTTTTTATGCACAATGGATCCTGCGACCCCCTCAAGCTTTATGGCACAGTATGGAGTCTCAAGAACGGTCTTCTTTTTTATCAGGCAGAATTGATCCACACGTCTCCCAGCTTCATGTATTGCTTGATAAATCGAGTGAAATGATGGATTTGTAGTTTTTCCAAGTGTATGAAAAAGAAGCCGATATCAATGGACAAAGTGCAAAACCTCCTATCTGCAAAATGATCCGTGAAAAGTGTATTATTTATTTATTTATTTGTTATTATGGATTGGGTATCCAAACAAATAGCATTCTGCAAGAAAATAACCGTTTTTATTTTTTATTTTTTAAAAAGTTAAATTTTCCAAACTGAGGTTTTGCTCTTCGACCATTGATATGAGGCTTCAGCAGTCTGAGATGTGCTGCATTCACATGGAATCAGTTAGACGGTCAACTACAAATCGAATATCAGGTAAGTGGACGCCAAATTTAGGTGAGGCCTGAAGACAATATTTATTAACTGTACAATATATATTAACTGGAGACAGCTTTTCCATCCAAAGTGAAAGTATGTAAACTCCCCCGCGATGGAATTTACAACCAGAAGTCACGTAGCTCCCTCACAGCGTAGAACTATGCAATAGAATATTAATAGAAAGCTGAATGTTCTAGCTTATGCATTGACACAAAATGATGTAATCTTATATATCATTCTCCTTCACCACAGCAACACATCCTCATGCCGGTTTTGGTATGCCTCCCTGATTTTTTTTTTCTTCTGTTTTTCTCCGTGCCTTCCAGAAGGTGCTGTCTGTCTGCCTGTCTCCCATATTCCATGTGAACGCAGCATTAGCCAAACCTTCCAAAGTTAGTCTTTATCGTGTGACACAGCCTCTTTACATTGGTGGGTGCAGGTTTGTTGCCGGCCAGATTGTTTCCCCTTCAGAGAGTGTTTCAAAGGGTGCTTTCCGTAGTTCTGCCCTTCGCCGTTGGTATAGGGTCTGAGGTTAGGTCACGGCTACATGTGTGGCTATAACTTATTGGGTTTAGGGTCATTTGGGCTCGGGCCTGCAATAACAGGGACGCAGGGACTTGTGGGAGATGGAAACAAGCTACAAACACAGCAAGCACTAATTCCTACCCTTAAAATTGTTACAACAAACTTGTTGACACTCTCAGACACAAGAGGTCACCTGTTACGAAAATGTTGCTTAACTCATTGCAGAAGAAGACTGTTCAAGTTAAGCACTAAAGATGGATTCAGCTTGAGCTACGGGGGACACAATTTGACACAACACTGCGGCAAAACACCAGCTTTAAATGTAGCTGACTATAAAGATTGAAGATACCACTCGTATTAGCTTCAGCTGAACCTTGGTCTGATGGTCTTGTTACCCAGGTGTGACAGTGTAGTTGCCTCACGGCCAGGAGGAACATTAACATGTGAGTAAAACATTCATTTGCCCATAGTTGAGAATGAAAAGGGTCAAACTGGAGACAGCCTGTCAGGATCAAATTCAGCTGTGTCTCCATGATACAAATCTATCTGTATGTCAGCCAAACTCTGTGAAGCACAGTGATCCTCGTGATCTCCACGCTTGGCTCGCCTCTCTGGCATTTGAAGTAAGCATATATCTGTTGTTTATGTTTCGCGAGCCTCAGATGGTTGGCAGATATCTTTTCTCTCTCTGTGTGCGTGAAATCTCGCATGACGGGAGAAGGGTACACTGTCATTGTTCTTAATGTAGCAACACGGTTTTCAAAGAGCACTGCAGCGTATTTACCATAGAAATCAGGCTGCTGATGCACTCCAACAACCCCCTGCACATGTGCTTAAGAAACTTAATTCTGGCTCGTGATCCTCTGATCCCCCTGTAAAACTGTCCTCCGGAACAGTGATCAAGATAAGTCTGGCAATTTTACACAGCAACACTCCAGTAGAGCCACAGGGAATACATCTGTATGTCCAATGCTCGCCAAGGATTACGAGCTGTGGAAGTAAAGAGATCAATGAAGGAAAAACTCACCAGTCATTATCAGCAGTGCTGGGCTCAGCAGTTTGCTGAAGTTTTTCTACTTTTACACCTGAAAAAAGGACACAACAGAGAGGCTTTTGAGTTATACTGAATTTATTGATGAAAAAGCAAAGAGCGCAATCAACTTTTGTAGCACGGCTAGTAACTTTAGGAGCTCGCTATACGTTTCTAGGGGTGACCTTGGAGTGAGACTGACGCTCCGGTATGGCGACCAGTCTTTTTTAAATTAGCGACAAAGGTTTGTTTTACTTCCTTAACCTGCTGACTAGATAGTTCAGAAAAACTCTATTCTCAGCTCTTCTGCACGGAATGGGCCTCGCGTGCCTCATTGTATCGCCCAGCCAATCGGCGTTCACGGGTAATTGCGCGCGCTCGTAAAAAAGTTAATCTGCAATGATAATACTGCAAATGGAGTTCAATAATTTGATATGGCCTGGTAAAAAAAAACTTTTGTCTGCTCCAGCCTCTCCCTTCTCTCAGTTTGCCTCTGCTCCTGTCTGGCTTCTTCCTGCCCAGCACCCAGTGTAAAAATTCAGCCGCAGAAACCTCTGCCGTGCATGAAATCGCATTAGTCATAGCTTTGCCTTACTGGCCGCAGCCACGCTTCAGAGTCGTCTAATGGAGGCTTTTAGGCGGGGTAACTTTCAGACGGCCGCTTCAGGTCACATGGGTCTGTGGGGGGAAGCCCCACCCTCAGGGGAGAGCCAGCAACAACCACTTCCCAGGTGTCTTCCAACTTCCATCGCCATTAACAAGAAACTGATGATGTACGATGTTACTCACGGCGTGTGGATGGTATTGACTCAATGAAAGCATGTTGACTGAGATGAATGAAAAAAAAACACTGATTGTAAAATGATCCATATAGTTCTAAGCCAAACCACTTGTAATCACATGGATTAAGGAAGAATATAATCATTTCCTGGCTACGATTGTTTGCTGGCCGTGCTTCAAAATGGATGTAATCAGCTTTAGTTGCAATAGATTCCCAAATCAGCTTGCACCCAGTTGTGTATATAGTTTAAACTTTATTCAGCAGTCAGTGCCGGCTCTATGGTTTAATGGCTCACGTGGTAAACCAGAATTCCGTAAGTATGTTTACATATTAACTGGAAAAGCAACTAATGCATGCACTCCTCTATGCCTATAGTTTACATTTGTTGACCTCTGAGCCCAGCTGCTGTGACCGTTGTGAGTGCTACAGTGGCTGGATGCTACTGCTATTCCCTTGTGACTGACTACTGCTAAATGCATGAGCATTGACTTAATCTCAACCCAAAACAACTTTTTTTATCTGAGAATGTGTACATTGCCTGACAGAAATGAAGCATACAGACACCTGATTCTGTGATGGAGCTGCTCCCGCTGTCACTGTATACATTAAAGCTCGCTGGTTTGGACTTAGCTGATGACATCGTATAACGCATTGGAGGTCCGTATATATATGCTACAATCATGCACACTGAGTTCCCGTCGTGGGTTAAACAAATAACCAATTCTTTAATTCTTTGTGACAATCAAGTGATGAAGGGAACAACTCCTGCATTGATTTACCTCCTCGGGACAGCTTGATAAAAACCGAGTTACCTAAGAGAATCAGTCCAACCACCGCAAGGTATTAAGGAGCACAGTGATACATGTTTAGCACAAGAACTGCACAAGTCAGCAACACAATATGCCTCCTAATGGTCATTGGATTGGATCACCAGCCACAGTCATTATCAGCCCTGAGTGTGTGTGTGTGTGTGTGTGTGTGTGTGTGTGTAGGGGTCAACGAGACAAACACAATGCTGGAGGGAGGGAGAGTAGAGGAAGATGTCCACACAGAGCACCCAATTAGTATCACATTGTTTCTGGTCGCTAAGCAGAACAACAAGAGTACAGCGTCCCTTCGTTGGGAGACATAGACGGCAGTAAACTCAGCTCCCGTCTACATTTTTATTTATAACATATTTCTCAATTCAGCATTATCAGTGATGAGCAGAGATTTAGTACGATTACATCTCTGCCATAGTCAGCTGTTCATGCAAATCAGGGGGGGAGACTGTCAAATTCTAAATTAACACACTGTACATCCAAAGCTACCCCTCGAGATACCAATGAAAGGATGCATCATGGGTGATTTTGGTACATTAGATCCTTGATTCATAATCGGCTTGAGGAATGATTACAGGTTGTTTGCATTATCTCACTGATGTGTTACCAGCCTGATATATTCAATGATGAAAAACCTAAAGCGGTTAGACTGTTGATCAGATAGAAGGTTAAAGGATCATGTCACTACTAGGGTTTGCTATGGACTATTTGTTAGTAGTAGTAGTCGATTTCTTTATAATTGTTTTCATTATCTGACAAAGGATTGTGCATTTTTTAAATCAATAAACACTGCATTAACACTAAATCACTAAATAAGTCCCAGCATCTCACGCAATCAAGTACGAACAGTTCTGCAGTTCAAGAACAGGTCACACATCTGACGTAGACTTTTCTTAGGACCTTTATCAAGAACAGATATAAGAACAACCGTAGGAAGATACTGGTGAACGGGGCCCAATGATGTGAGCCGTTCAATTTGTTTCAGACTAAAAACTCCACAATCAGCCTTTAGAGGTTTTCTTTTGACACCATAGATTTAGCTATTCTCAGATTATGGGATTCATCTCCAAGAAACAGACATGGACAAAACAAATGGATGAAAGTGGATGATTTCAACAAAGTAATCAGAAGCCATCGCTGTTGAGACCATTTCTCTCTCTGCCATAATTTCACTGCAGCCTGGCCAGTAACTGTAGAGACGGTGTTAGATTGATAAGACACTGCCACCAAAAGAAATATGTTTTTAAAAGCTTGACCACAAAGACTTGTGTCATCGGTAGCTTGTCAACGTTCTCTGCTGCGTTATGGGTGAGCCCTCACGTCTGAGAGGGACTGAATTGAAACCCTTTCATCTCGCCAAATATTGTACGACAGACTTAGATTGGCGATGAGTCACCTTGCTGTCTTTCTTCCTTAGAAGCTTCATTGTGGCCGCGTAATAAAAGCTTCTCCAGAGCCGCAGTGGTTGTGGCGCCAGCGTGACTTTGAGTCATGGGTGTGAGACAAATAATGGGTCATGGGTGGGCTTCAAATGGAAATAATTCAACCTTATTGTCTTAAGGCAAATCCATGAGAAGAATTGAGAGGAAAGCATTGGAAGTGTTATGTCTGAAAATGATTGATGAGGGGAGCACGGGGGGGGGTACGACAATATGAATTTGACCTCCTCCAGCTTAAAGCCGGCAGCTTGTGGTAAGAAAGCGAAGCAGCAGGGTTAAGGAGGTGAGAAGTCTCCCATCGTGACAGGAGTGCCGCCATTATCACGCAACAGCTATGGGTATTAAATTGAGTTATTTCTGCCACGTCCAGCTGCCAGCTGGAGATAAGCGCTGTTTGTCTGAACCTGCGAACCTACCAGCATCTCTTGGAACCTCTCCTCGCCACGTTAATTGATATATGAGCCTTTAGCACTGTTGCCTCATGGTAGCACAACCTAAATACTGTAGCCGGGATGAGCAGGGCTTAGCGGAATTTGATTTCACGTTAGACTGCTTTATTGTTCTGGAGGGACAAGGAATATGACGAGGCATTGAGTACTGACCAAACGAGAACAGGAAACGCATCAAGCTTCCCTTTTTTTGTTTTTTAACTTTTACTTTAAGAAAATGCATTACATATGTATATTTTACTCAAGCAGAAATATGAAAGTTCCCAGGTGGGAGGATGATGTTCAGATTATGCACCTGCAGAAATAGGATAGTTTAAGAAGTTGAAAAGGGGAATCTGTGTTTGTAGATGTTATCCATCTGGGATTTTCCCTCCTCTCAATAAGACAAAGTATACCCTTATGAAAATGGAGAATTTAATTGACTGATTACGTTTACATTCCCTTTTCCTGTCAATACATGCCAATGAAAAAGCTGTGTTTACCATACATTGAAACTACAATAGTGCATTGCTACATTGGCAGATTGGCAGAGACATCAGATGTTGGATGGCAGATGAATTGGATTTGCGAAAATTGAACTAAACACACCTTTCTAATCCTAATACTATCTCCTAAAACCTAAATTATGAATCTTTAAATGATGAATTACAGCTCAGACACGTTTTTCCTAGACCTTTTCTGTCATACTTCCATCAATCAGGAAGCTAAAAATAGAAAATCCCCCTCCACCCCCTGCATATCCATTTAACAACCAAGGGGAATGATAAAACGAAACAATGTGGAGGAATCTATCACAAAATCTCTAAATCTTGCTCACCTCAGTCTTGTCTCCTCGCTAGCATCAGAGCGCTCGTTTCTTTATTGTTCCCAAACGAATCAGGCTCCCACAGCTTTTTCACAGCAGCTATTTGTATTAATAGTAATAACATTAACAATGTCTCCATTGCAGCTCCAATGCGATGCAACACTTTTAATGTCATTAGCTGCACCTGCGTTTAACGAGTTAAGACGTCTTCACTCCACACTTTGCCCCCTGGTGTTGCACTGCTTCAATCTGCCATATAACGAGCCAGTTGCAGCCCCACAGGGTCCAACCTTTAACTGGATCTACTAAATACAGTACATCCTGTTTTTTTGCAGGGTTTACTTCCTTTAATTTCTGTCGTAGTGTTGGTATTACTGTCATGCCCCCAATTCCCAGTGCCAGTGGGCCACAGCGGGCAATTTGGACTGACTCATGCCTGACACTTTCGAGACATGGATCCTCTGAAGACTCACCACACTGAGGTCATATTAGTGCTACGGGTTGCTGCTAAGGCAGACGACAGGCATCCTACCAATGGGAGGATAGGGGGCTCCAAAAGAGAATCATTCATTAATATGCATTAAGTATTCGAGCATGAGCGTTTTAATTGCAATGACGGTATAGCGATGATGATGAGGATGATAATTTAATGTATGCCTATAACATACATATTATTTAATTATTCCAATCATTATACAAGTATCTCATGGCAGCACAGTGAAGCCTTTTCAGTTTTTTTTCAATAATCCCAGCCTCAGATTCTGACCTCCAACTAATCAAACACCCTGGGGTTTATATTTATTCAGAGGCTGTGCTGCTTCTTCATGTTTTTTACAAATGTAATGCAGTATTTATCCTTTCTGTCCTGATTGGTGTTATATTTCCTTGAGTTATGTTGCGCTTGATTTTTAAATAGCCTCTTGTTTAAAGACTACGCTCATTGGGTATTAACCTTCACTCCCCGTTGTCAGGCTTAGAAGACACACATCAAAGAAACAGTTTTGTTGGTAATTTCCATCACATTAACCACCCCGTTGATTGGTCTCTGTAAAACCAATTACAGCCACGGACTCAGATACCATTAACTGTTCCATGCTCAGCTCAAAGAAACGGACTGGGGAGTGGTAAATACAGTGGATATGGAAAATGATTGTGTGGTTTTGTAATTGTTTGAACTGCTTTTTAGGAAGAGTGTTGATGTTTATTCCAGGACAGCCTTAGGATAAGTTCCTGTTAAAACACACAGCGAAGTCAAGGTTGAGGATTTGCTTGGGAGCAGACATAGCTAAGGTCAGATAGCGAGGCTAGCCTGCTCTAGAACAGGGGGATTAGGGGCTAAAGATTATTAAGAGCTTCAGCACAAGGACCATTAAAGATGCTCATGACCTGTCATCGAAAACAGTGCAAGCTCCTCCAATAAACCCCAACCCACAGGCCAGTTTTCCCTTCTTCCTCTGTGTTTGCGTAATAAGCTGATAAAACACTGTTAGTGTTGCAAAGCACTCTCTTGACCTTGATAAGGCAACCAGCCATGATGAGGGGCTATAGGGAATTTATACATCAGCTCATCCAAGCAGCTGGCTGCCAGTTTACACACAGAGAAAGAAAGTGGGACGAGAGAAAAGAAGACGAGATGGGGGGGGGGGGATGGAAAAGGAGAGACAGAAAAAAGGAAGTACGTAGGGAGACAGCACATGTGTGTGTCGGAAGAGGTGCTCAGCAACTGAACCTGTATCCCCCTCAGAAAATGCTGTATTCTGGATGATTGTACATAACAAATAACTGTCTCTAAAGAATGAAAACATTTTGATTTGCCTGAGCTGAAAAAACATTTGGAGGGCAGTACAAACAGGATAAACAGGGTGTGCCACTGACCTTTTCTCTGCAAGTACACCACAGAACCAACAGAGAAGCGTACTGGAACGTCTATCCTCTCCTTCCACCACTTCTGGAAGCCATCTTTTAAATTCAGAGGCTTGAATAGGTTGTACCAGGTGACAATTTAAAAACAAAAGCTCTCCTTGTCATTGATCGAAGAAAGATTGCCCTGGAATGGGTAATGGTCTTTCTCTCTGTGACACCACCCTCTACTGGGGGAGTGACCAGGACGACCAGCAGCAGCTGAGTCTTTGCCCTGTGAGCAGATTATGGCCAAGACACTTTGAATACCGCTCTGCCTTTTAATGGGAGACACAGCGGTGCACCTCCATCAGGGAGGTCTGAATGAATGCCAACCGTTCATTTTACCACCGGGACATCGGGGTCACTCTAATAGCCGATGTGGCTAATGTGCTAAAATACCACAGGATGAGCTGCCGACATCCGATGCGCTGACGTGCATGATAATCAGAGAAGTTAATAAGTTGGACCCAAATCCTCATGCTATGTAATTTTGAATGAATGTCAGTGACGTGAAAATCCAAATTTCAGCCTCACACTTGTTGAGCTGGCCTCAACTTTTCTCCAGTGACTTCGTGAAGCGTCAACCCCCCCCCCCCCCCCCCCCCCCCCCCCCCCCCCCCCCCCCCCCCCCCCCCGTTCTATCTGCCCAAACTTCCGGTTCAGATACGTCTAACAACTGGAAAGAAAAGAAAAAGGTATTCTTTTGCCGATTGCCGGTTCCAAGTGCCATTTAACGTTATAAGTACGTAAACGAGTGCTTGAGCTACACCTCAACGGTGACTTAGAGTAGCTGGCCACACTTTGCCGTTTCGTAGCCTTGTCTTTCGTAGCTTTGTCTTTCGTAGCTTTGCCGCTCGTAGCGTGAACATGGCATCAGTCCCCAAGTCTGCAGAATGTGGCTCCCTCTTTTAGCCTGGCCATGATAAAGAAGGCGTTCAGTTGGAAGTAGACAGGCATTACCTAACTGATGCTACAGTATCTTGAACACTGTGTTCGTACACTTTGAGTGCAAGGCACTAGGGAGTAGCCAAACAGTAAATTGCTGTACTCACTGAAAGGTAAAGATGAGTAGACTTGCTGTCCCTGGGAATCACTGACACATGATGAAAGTGGGTTTCTCCAGTGTATCTTTGAAAACCAGTCAGTCAGCAAGGAAATCTTTACAGAAAGGCAAGTGTTCTGTGGGTCAGATCCAAGTCATCCTGTCTCCAATTTTTTGGGACTACCAGAAAATGAGCAGAAGAGTGACTGCTGTTCCTGTCCTCTTATTCCAGTTCAGTAATCAGCAACTTGTCTTCCAAAGAAACGGCGCCAACCTCCACGTTTCACTCCAGAAAGCAATCTTCATCGAGAATCACATGGAAAGCCCTCACATGTCCTCCTCCATCACCAGTCCCAGTGGCTTCAATGAACACAAGGGGCTGGAATTAAATGAAGAGCTCCTGTTCAGCGACCCTCTCACGCTAGACTGGCCGAGGGAAGGGAGACCTGCAAGAAGAAAGGATCAGATTTCGCTTCTATGATGCTGCCCATGAAGGCACGAATGAAAGGACCTGAGAAACTGAGTCCTCTGGGGGACAGAGGAAGTCCCTCTGGCTTTTCCCTTTCAAGCCACAACATGCACTGTTCGAGATCAGTCAATTCAGACCGTGCTTGCACCGAAAAATCCTGCCTTTGACTGGTTGACACACTTATTCAAAAAGTACTAAGCCAGCAAAGAAAATGGGGACATGATTCCCATTAAGGAATTCATAATCCAAATCCTAATTTTAACGTCATTACTCTCTGTGAACCAACAAACAATTTAGAGAGCCATGCATATGTCATCGGGTGGGATTCTTAAGCCCGGAGAGCTGCAAAGGCACGATACAAATACAATTACTGCTGAGACCACGAGCTACTGGGAGGCCATAAACCCTTGTAGAAAAACAGCTCACATAGTGAGACACTACCTCATCATCACCAATGCATTTGATAATATGTCTCCAATAGTGTACATTACTGCAGTTTGCCGGCCGCCCGGCATTTTACACTACGCAAGGCATATTCATTTGCAAAGAAAAATTGCTTCAGGGCTTTGTGGGGAAATATTATAATTACTTCCCATGAATGTGTCACTTCAATAAGAGTAAGAGTGTACTGTATGCGGCTTACGGAAATGTGGGAAATATCTGACATTCTTGTAGCAAAACAAGAATCAAAACTGTGATGCACTCTAAGGTAAAAGAAGACAAAAACACCAGTGGAGAATAAATGTTTCTCTCTGTTTTCTCCCCCTGCTTTTTTATTTATTTATTTGTTTTATCAATCATGGCCAAATTACCACAACACCTTCACCCATCACTTTAGGGGTCGGCTGCAGGAATGAAAGAAACACATAAAAGAATGAGCTTGCAGAGAATCAATAGCACAGGAATGCATAACGTCTGCTCTTATAAACCCCACTATAATAACACCTGTAGACTATTATCACGTAACGCACAATGAGGCAGACCTGTCTTATTGCGGCCGGCAGTGTTATTTTCTAGCTTCAAGATATAACCAATGAGAGAAAGTATGTTGCTGAGCTGTGCACAAGCAGCGGAACGAAGAAGTCAGCCAAGGGGCTCCTGCCTCACAACTTGTTTGTATCATACTTGCACGTGCAGTATGTTTCTGCACATGCTTGCAAATGCATATTGATTCTTTTTGTTGTTGTTATTGTCTCGTTGAGACATCGAGTTATGCATTCAATACTGCCATGTGCGCGTGACGCGACGCCTTCCTCCCCACTCTCGTATCTTCGCCACGCTTGTTCTCTGAGGCCCAGTGAGCTGTTCATTCATACCATACATGCAGCACTATTGCCAACCCCCAAGAGAAAAGGTAATGAAACATCCCCCCTCAGCAGCTTAAAAGAGAACTGCAGTTTCCATAGGAACAGATCTAAAAGCAATTAGATGTGTCGCGCAGAATGAGGCTTGATGAGCCATCATTCAGGATTGGCCCTCGAAATTCCATCTGAGGCTGCCTCTCTCTCTCTCTCTCTCTCTCTCTCTCTCATTTCCTTCTCTTCTTTGCTTGTGTTTCTTCTGTCTCTCATTTCCTCCTCTTCACCAGGTGCTGGTTTAAAGCAGGCCCTCTGCAATGACTCTCATCTTTACATCACGAGGGCCCTATTAATCTTCTGATCAGCCGGCTTGTCTGAAGTGGAGATCGATGACACAGGCTCGCTCTCGGAAGAAGAAGAATTGGACGGTGAGGATGAGCCGGGGAGGCAAACACAAGGAGGACTTTAGGGGAGATTAGGAGGTATTGGGAGGGCATTAGGGAGAAAATTAAAAAAGAAGGGGAGGCGAGGCGAGAACACAGACCATTTGAACCATGAGGAAGACAGAGAAAGAGGTCGGACAGATGGGGGATTGCGAAGAGGAGGAAGAGGGAGATGTAGTGATCGGTGACCCTGCCTCAGGGCTGTGGTCCACGCTCCATTAAACCTAATTTGCATAATGTCCCTCCTAGCCTCATTAAAGATGAGCCGCAACATTCTGCCAGGTGATACATGTGATGGCATCTCCTCCTCCTTTCTCTCTCCCCTCCCTCCACCCCCTCAGCCCCCATTCCATCTCCGCGCTCCATCTTTGCTCCTCAGCCCTCCCACCCTCCTCCTGTCTGACCTTCCTCCACCCTGCCTATCAAAAAAAAGGCATGAGAGAGATAAAGGGAACATCTGACAGTCTGAATCTCACTCCACCTCTCATCCATCATACATAAATGCTTTCCTCCATCGCCGAGCTTTACTCATTTGTTGCTATGTGTTCTGCCTCCCTTCCTCTCCCCTCCGGCGTATCTCTGCATGCTCTGGGCGAAAGAATGACTGCATGTCAGCAGCAGTTTAGCAAAGTACACATCTTTCCAGGAAGAAATGAATGGACTTTATCTGTATTTCTGGCTCCTCCTGCTTCCTGTTCAAATTAACGAAGAGTGACAACAGCGCTGGTGCCGGTGTAAAAGGCCACTAGCACGTGGATAGCATGTGGAAATATGTCGTGATTGTCACCCCACCTATAAAACTAAATATTAGCCACCAAATGTGAGCACCAAATACCCTCCATCCCATCCCCCTCCTTTATCTGCCTTAGTCTCTTGACTTAGAGAATATTGCCTGCTGTGGCAATCAATAGATTTCTTCAAAACTAATGTCACTCCATGTTCTGCTCTCTCCCACACTCACTTGTTGAGTGGCTAGATAGCACAGCTCTGATTTTTTTGTTATTCTCATTTTCCGCTCACACACTCACATTTGTTTTTACATCTTTCTCTCTCCAGCTCTGGTCCCTTTTTCACTCTCTCCTCCTCTGTCGCTCCCACCCCCTGTGTCTTTTCTGCCTCCCTCTCCTGCCTCTGACAGCTGTTGTTGCTTTGCTGTGTTTGCAGCCTACGCCTTATCTGGGCATGAATTCATTTAGCTGCCATTAGATGCCTCTCCACAGACCCTATCCAGAGCACGTCGCCATTTAAACGGCATAATTCATAACACAGAGCAGCCGCAGAGTAATGTGCTTTAATGCTGTCAATGTGAATAGACAAGAAGCTGGTCATTAACCTCCATATCAATGCATGGGTGGAGGGGGGGAATAGATGCTCCAGTGTTATCATTTACATATAGGATATGTTACAGTAAGCGTGGCGTTTTTTGACATCAAAGTATTACCCCAGCAAAAAGATTCCGTGGGTTTTATGCTGAAATGTAGGGTCTTATTTTGCTCCCACTGCCTACGTATGCAAATTCCGCTCAACTTTTAAACCTTTCATCCAACTTCCCTGGATTTTCTGGCTCTCATGCTTGCCATCAGCATATTTCAGCAGTCACCTATCCAGCTTTGTGTACCATATGTTCTGAAATCTGCATGCCTGTTCTTCGCCTTTTTTTCCTCCTTTTATATTACTCGATACACTGGAAAACTGGTTGGGATTTTTCTGGCACAGTGCCAAAATGGTTGGAATTTGTGTGAAGGGGTTGTTACACATCTGCATATACACAAATGACTTTGGTCTTGGGTACACTTGGTCTTTTCAGTGGGACCTTTGTGATCGGTGCGCCACATCCAAACCCAGCTATGTCCTCCGATGTGGTCCCAAACTTGACGCTACAAAGCGACCTGCCTAATGGGATAGTAACACACAAGTTCTTCACAATAAAAGTCCCCTGTTATTTAGTTATTTAAAAGCTTTATATTCATTACAATAAAGAAATGTTCGGTTTTCATCAGCAGTAGCTGAATACAACTGGAGATGCGCTACCGCCACTCTCAGCTCTTGCTCTTGCTCTGGCGAAGAACCACCACGTGGGGGGGGGAAGGTATTTTTTGATAAATTGTCTGGATTGTGCTCACAAGCTGTCTACATCCCACAGAGATGCACACTCAATGTGAGCCAGACCGCCTCGACAGATCTGATCTTGGAGCGTAAAGACCATGACATATATTGTGACCTGGCATGATCGGATGAGGAAAGTTACATTGAAAAGAAAAGTAGAACCACGGCCTTTGTGGAGTTCCCCAAGGCTTCATTCTCGGGCCTCTGCTGTTTAACATCCTCACAGTCACATCCGATTCAACAGAGACTATTTATTCTAGAGCCAATGAATACATGTACAGTATATACAAGCAAGCTTCTGGCACTAACATTAAAGACCACAAAGCAAGTGTAGTCATGAACAAAGACCTAAAATACAATAGACATATGAGGAAAATGACTAAATCCATCTACTGCCAAGAACATATCAAGAAGTAAAGGACTTACGAAGGATTTAGAAAAACTGTCGGCTCGACGTCTGCAGCGCTCTCTTTACAGGTCGATAAAAAATAAAAAACACACAGATAATGATGGCCCCAGAGTCACAACTAAACACAGAGACACATTCCGTTTTCATGCACCACATATCTGGAACAAACTGGAAGTCTGCTCCAACCTCTCAGTTCTTTTCAATCAAGCCTTCTGACTCCTCGGTTTGGCCACTACACACTCATTTAATTCCATTGGCCTTTTGTGTCTTATGTAAATCACTTTGAACAGCCTTGTTGATAAGAGGTGCTGTCCAAATAAACTGGCCTTGCCCCGCCTTGCTTTTGTCCTTGCTCTGCTGTATCAGTTGTGTGGCCATTATTAGTATGGTCACTTCCTCTTTAAAAGTCATCAGATAGCTTTGTCCCCTCTGCTTGGCTCTGATAATGTGTCTTCATATCATCCCTTTCACACAGATCCACTCATACATATTAATTGGACATCAAATTGAAGAAGCTCCTCCACCCCCCCCCCCCCCCCCCCCCCCCCCCCACCCCCCCTGCTTTCTTTTTTACCGAGGTATTAATGGAAAGCCATTAACCTGTTAACGACCATACAGTAATGTCCAATTAATTAACATTAGACATTCATTTATTCAATTTGAGTTGCAGGGTTCAAACATCACAGCAAAGCACAAAAAGAGATGCCTCAAACGTGAAACAAATGAATGCAGATAATGTTAATGGTACGTTTATAGTCTATTTTTTTGGGTAGTGTTTGTCTGTATGCGAGAGTGTGTGGCGTATTAGTCAAGTGCTTCCCCAAAACCAAACACTACGCTTTTCCTTCCTGCAGGGTGGAAGAAAATGAAGCCGTTCTCCGCTGAGATTTGTCCCGAGTTGCAGTTGTCATCGCTTTAAACTGCCGGGTCATTACTGCTCCACAAGCAGCTCGGCTTAATGTCTTCTGACTTAACACTAATGACTGACTCATGCATCGGTCCCAGCGGGGACGTGCGCCAGGCCGAGAACACTGTGAAAAGTCACTCTAACTCTTATTTGCAACAATTAAGGCGGCAATTCTCATTTTGTTAAAGTATTTCCACGAGGATGTTTGGGGCTCTCATACGGCCGTTAACGAAAGGAATTGTGTCCTAAGAGGAGAGGAGACGAGATGAGAGGAGGAGAAAGGACTTTCCTAACTCCTCTCTCTGTTTTATTCATTTCTTCCTAGCACCTCTTTCCCACCCCTCCATCTTTTTTTTCCCACTCCATGCACTGCGTTGGATATCCCATGCATATTTAACATAGCTCCATCTTCAAAGCTATGAACGTATTCATTAGCATATCTAATGAATAAGCTGTTTCCTTGCACACCTTCTCTTAACTCCTCTCATCCAACCATGTGTCAACCGCTGCACCCTGCAACCGCTGCACCCTGCAACCGCTGCACCCTGCAACCGCGGCACCCTGCAACCGCTACACCCTGCAACCGCGGCACCCTGCAACCGCTACACCCTGCAACCGCGGCACCCTGCAACCGCTACACCCTGCAACCGAGGCACCCTGCAACCACTGCACTCTGCAGCCGCTGTACCCTGCAACCGCGGCACCCTGCAACTGCTGTACCCTGCAACCGCTACACCCTGCAACCGAGGCACCCTGCAACCACTGCACCCTGCAACCGCTACACCCTGCAACCGAGGCACCCTGCAACCACTGCACCCTGCAGCCGCTGTAACCTGCAACTGCGGCACCCTGCAACCGCTGTACCCTGCAACCGAGGCACCCTGCAACCGCTGCACCCTGCAACCGCGGCACTCTACAAACGCGGCACCCTGCAACAGCGCCTCTACCCCCCACCGGTCCGAGCGGCCTCTGTCTTCCTATCTCTTTCCCCTTTTTTAGTGTATTCAGCACAGAATTCTGTTCCAAAATCACATTTCAAACTTAAAACAGAGATATGTGTGGGAGAAGAGAAGAATCCCACAGGGTTGTTCTTTCTCTTCACCACTTCCACCCATGTGCTTTATTCATATTTCATCCTCATCTTTTTTCCTTCATTCTTCCTTGTTCTAGCCAGACTTGTGTGTGGGGGGTGGGGGAGGGGGAGAAAGAGAGGAGTAGTAGGAGATGCACAGATGTTCCCAGGGGTCATGAAGGTGTGTTGTTCATTCCTTC
Organism: Cyclopterus lumpus; assembly: GCF_009769545.1. Classification (NCBI taxonomy): domain Eukaryota; kingdom Metazoa; phylum Chordata; class Actinopteri; order Perciformes; family Cyclopteridae; genus Cyclopterus; species Cyclopterus lumpus. Next base: position 8,248,536 of record NC_046975.1, on the reverse strand, counting down.
ACTTGCCCTCATTCTCTCTCTGTCTCTTCCTCGCTGTAATCACTTTCTCTGAGCCTCTCGCTACAATCACACAACAGACAGGAAGCGGCTGGGTGCTCGAATAATTGGCCAGGAAACAATGTCCTCCTCTCCCATTCGTGAAGTGAATGAAGGGGAAGAGCGGGCTCCCTTTCTCACAGCGTACCTCTTCCCAGCCTGTGGCCTCAGTTTGGGTCTGTCCCCTCGCCGCCTCTCTCGCTCTTCCCCTTTCTGACGATAGAATCTTTTTGTGATGCAGAGACTATATAGGCGCGCTGGAAACAGGGGGGTGGATCTCTATGCCACCTCCAGAGCTCCAGATTCATTGCTCTCCCACACAAATACCCATGCAGGTAGCCTGATTGACAGAGCACGAGAGTGACAGAGAGAAGCAATAAGGGAGAAACGGGAGGGAGGGAGGGAGAGAGAAAGACAGACGCTGGAGATAGTGAGTGTTTTGGAGGAAAGTGGGGTCTGGAATGAGAGAGTTAATCTGCAGAGGAACAGATTGGCTTCCCACCCCTCCTTCCCTGTCCTTCAAAGCACAAATTCAGCACTCTGAGACACACACACTCTCTCTTCCCACACACGCACACACACACACACGCACTGACACACACTCCCACACACACACTGACACACATGCACACACACACACACAAGTACACACTCGTGGGCATCCACACACAATAGAAAAATAACATCCACGTGGTGAACACTTGAGCATGGAGGTCTTACTGTGAATGTGCACAAGCAAATTTCACTTCAGACTAATAGCAAATTAAGTTTGTCCAATTCCATCTCACACACACACACACACACACACACAGGAGATCAGGTATGGATGTATGGGCTACACGCTGCTCTACCTCACTCAGAGGGCCATTGCCGCTCTCCATTTTTCCCCCTGAGACACTCGGGGTGACCAGGGAACGGGTTCGGCGACTTGGAAGATATGGGTCAATAAAACACGAGGGACATTTTAGCTCAATAGGAAATAGATTTCCTCGGCAGCCAGAGTGTGCTTTGACCTTCGCAAACCTTCATGGTTCCTTTTCTCCTGACTTCATGAGGAATGAGCTGCATCTTGTCCCTTGCTTGTTCCAAACAAGTGCCTCTGCAGCCGCCGTGGCCCTTCAGCATTTCACAGCACATTAGTCAATATTATGGACTCGTCCCCTCGTGGAGGAGCTCGATTGGCTTCACTAGTTAAAACCGTTGGAATCTGTGTGAGACTCGTTGAATTTGTTGTTTTCCTATTTCACAACATTAACTACTAATTAGCAAAGAAATATATGAGTGGATGTATATAGAAAGTCATGTTTTGTAGGTGTTTTATTTTAAATAAAAAAATAAATTGGATCAACACCCATCTGTGTCAAAATTATAATCCTTAAGATATTTATAAACTTTTAAACGTTTCTGATTATTATAAATGTTTGGCATTTTTCCAGCAATTGAATCTTTGCTAAGTACCGCCCCTCAAACTCAATAATTCCACTAATGACCTCCCTAACCCTGACTTCCCAAGAAACAATGCAGCATTATTATTGGTTGGCTGCACTGTAAACAGTTGCTCCTCTGTTGCGTCGCTGATGAAGTAGGATTGTTTTCTGCTGTTACACCATCATAAACATGGATTTGAAGGATTCTTGCTTCATATTCCTGTGTTGTGTCTCTTTGCATGTATTGTCATGCCTCGGCCCCCGGTCGATAGCTGTGGCTGGTTTTCGGTTTGTCCATATGGATGTCCGCCTGATCTATTCTTAAGAACGCGATATGAACGCCTGGATGAATTTCATTTCAATTTGGCACAAACTGTTTTGAGTGTTGCTGTCATGTGATCAAAACTGACAGATGCAGAAGAGAGGCTTCGTGGACAGGCAGCAAGCATTCGAGATTTTCCCGTGCCGTTTGACCGGGAGTCAAGTGTTTACTCTGCTGACTAGAAATGTGTGTTGTGAATGAGCAAGAGTGTTGTGTGTGTGTGTGTGTGTGTGTGTGTGTGTGTGTGCGTGTGCGTGTGCGTGTGTGTGTGTGAGAGAGACAGAGTTCCTGCTTAAATGTCTCAAGTTCTGCTGCTTTCATTGACTGCGCTCCCTCTCCCTTTGCCTCTTCTTCCATAACTTTTCCCTCCTCGCTGACCTTTTCCACCTCTGCTTCTCTCCCCCACTTTCTCTGCAAGTAACGAGTCAGTCAGACTGCACCGGGCGGCGATTGAGATCATTAGAGCTGCTGATTTAACGAGCTCATAGCGTCCCGTGCAGCTGCGGCAGTAAAGGTTTGCGCTGCTGACAACACACACACACACACACACACACGCACACACAGGCGGGGAAATTGATTGGGCCAGCACTGATTTCCCTGGGCAAATATTTGATAGGTGGTTGCTTTCATGGGAAGGAGCTGTCAACTCCATTGCCTGCAATGTATACTGCAACACATGAGCCATGATATTGGACCCTGTGTGTGGGTGTGTGCGCGTGTGTTTGTGTGTGTGTGTGTGTGTGTGTGTGTGTGTGTGTGTGCGTGTGTGTGTGTGTGTGTCTGTGTGTGTGAAAGGGAGAGAGGAATAAAGAGGCACAGTAGTTATTCAGACCAGCCTCAAAGGTTTTTGAGGTATTTCATGATTAGAAAATGAATTATTTTGCATCCAAATTTTCTTCTCATTCTCTCTTCATTTTTCTTTTTTTTTACATGAAGATTTCGAAACCATTTCAACACTGTACTTTTTTTATTCCGCCTCCCCCGTTACTCAAAAACTTTTGAAAGTGTTTTTCTGAATGCAGTTAACTCTGGTCAGTAAGATTGGCAGCTCCAGGCCCCGGTAATCACTTATCCATTTTCCCTTGACCGTCCCTGTAAGCGTGTCTGATCTCATTTGGGCTGACCCTGTTCGGGGCGCACTACGTTAATTTGTTTTGATTGATCCTAAATGCTTGTTAGCGGAGGCAGAAAATGCACACAAATATGGCAGCGCTGGATATTCAGCATGATTAGATAGTGAGACAGCTGTCTGACGTATCAATTAAGGCCCCACAAAGTTACTCTTACATTCACCTGAAATGTGTCCCGACCATCATTAAGTTATGTGCAATAAACAAATCTAAAGAAATGGATTCTGTAAGCAAATCACTTTTCCCCCTAATTGTTGGCTGCATCCCCTTTGCAATAGCAGATGGTGGAGGGACTAAAAGGTGTTATGTAAATACCAACACGTGTTTATCCTCTTCAGTAAAGCAATTAAAAATACACAAGCCACCTCAGATGTTTATTGTAATTAAACCAAGTTGTCATAATTGCGGCGGCCATGCAGCAAACGCTTTACACTGCGGCGCACGGAACTTAGCAATAGTTGTCACACAGAGTCGGTCAGGTGGGTCAGTTCACCTGGTCGAACTCAGACATTGACGGACTCCCCTGAATAGTTTGTGACGCGCACGCCCAGTGAAGATTCACGAGTTCCTGATAGGTCTTCTTCTTCTTCACAGAGGACATTTTGACATGTCACGTTGAGGAAAAGCACAGGTGTAAATAACACAATTAGTTAGCTGCTTCAGTTTCAGGGTCCTGGTGATGTGCATGCCGGCTCGCTGTCACACTGTCACGGCTCACTGTGACACTGTTAATTAGTGAGACCTGTGATTTCACTGCTGTGACAAGTCAACATGTCTCCTAAAAGCATTGTCAAAATAAAAATCTAAAAGGATATTTTACTTGAGTATTTCTAATCTGCAGGAAATATCCAGAAGTATGTTCTCGTCTGACATTTAGTTTCTTTGCACACAGAAATATTCATTGTGTGGATGAATGAACAACATGAACAAAAGAATGCTTCCCAATGAATTCATAATTCATCCACTTTGAAGCGGGCAGTCCTTTCAGTAAAATCTTAAATAAAGGAGCAATGTTAACGTGAATGCCACAGTGCCAGTGTGGCTCCACTGTTTCATTGTGTGTTTCAACAGGTGTTATTACAAAATATCTGTAATTATTGGACATAATTGGAACTCTAATGATTTAAATTACCAGCCATGACAGTGTGTGGTGACCACAGAAGTGTGGTGTTGTGTGGTGTGGAGCAAAGGCTTCAGAAGTAGAGGGGTCAGGAACTGGTGAACACGCCCACTTTACGCCCCTGGCCTGATCCCACCCACCGTAAGATGATCTCTAGTTTGACTAATATTTATAATAGCATGATCTTATGATACTTCAGGCATGATGGCTTATGTTTTCTTGCTGTCTATCGGGTTTCAAAGGGTTTTAGTCAACATAAAACATATGAATGAATATGAACTCTATTCCTCATCTGAGCTTCTTCTCAAGTAAACAAATCAGTAATCATCAGATTAACGAGCTACTCTTGATGTGGGTTTCCGTAGCTTTGATATATTTCACGACGTGTTGTTACTGCACAGCCAATGATAAACATCAGGTCAGTGCGCCACAGTAAAGCTCTAAACTGATACAGATCCTTTGGTTGTTTTTTTTTACACTGAATCACCATTTCCTCAGTGCTCAGTCACTTCCTGTTAATCAAGATCTGGAGACAGTCTGATGAATTCACAATCATGTCAAAAAATCTACATTTAAAATGTGGCTGATTTATCATTTGGTTCCCTGTCTCGCGTTGTCAGGCAGCCCTCGCTATGATTTTCCACTTCGTCGGCCTTCCCCTCGTGTGTGCTATACAATGGGTACAAAAGCCCCCGAGTGCGGTCCTTTTGTACGGCTCTATGTCCTCTATGAGTTCACAGGTATTCACAATATTTCCATTTCGCTAGAGGGGATTAATCAGGCCATTATAATTTGTTCCCTGAAATTTGTCATGTCTGTGTGCGCCGATGCTCGATGTTCTGGAACCGCACAAGCATCGACTCCATCAATCAGTATTACCACGGTAACGTTGCGAGGGCTTCACTTCCCCCGCGGCCAGTGGAGGGGAAAGGCAATTATGCAGGTAGCATATGAGGGAGAGGGAGCTAGAGACAGAGCCGGAGAGAGAGAGAGAGAGAGAGAAGGAACACCTGAATAGCGACAAAGGGATAGACCGGAGAAGACCGTGTTTATTCCCCGCACCACTAATGTTTTTTTGTTTGTACTATGGCTGTTTGGTAATTGGCATTATCTGATCGACTGTGCTCTCTGTGCACAAACAGCCTCCTTGGGTGTATGACACTGAATTATACACATTTTAAGTGTGGCCATCTGCAGTTCCTTTCCATAATTTGGGGACTGCAAACTGCCAGAGTACAAAACAATACTGCAAACCGTTTTGATCATTTTAATCGTCACTCAGGCATTGACTATTTTCCATTCAATTCACTCAAGTTCAAATATCAAATAAAAAGAAAAAGCAAACACTATCCATTATTTCCTTAAAAAAGAATATATAAATATTAACTTGGAGATCCTGGAACATTGCAGTGAACAGTAGTAAACATCATGTTTAAAATATGTCTGTAAGTGGATATGAAATAAAAAATGACATTTGAAATATTTTTTTTATAATTACGTAAAACATCATGATATATATAGGTTCAAAATCACTTAAAGGCATTGAGAAAGAAAACACATCATGTGGATTCTCACAGAACTTTTTTCTCCTACTTTTTTCTCCTACATGCACCTCTTTCAGCAGACCTGCAAAATCAATTAAAGGGGAGACTAATTAAGCCACATGTCAATAACTCATCCCAATTAAGGCGCAGAGCAGAAATCAGGCAGGCTACTGAGTCCGGGCATTTCTGCTCCTATCGATTCTGTGCTAATGCCAGGCATTTGTCCGAGGCTGGTGGGCGTCCAGTGTCTGTCAGTCAACAAGTGCTGTAATCAATGCAGATAAAGCCAGTAACAAGCCCAAACCGTCAGAATCCATTTCTGATTTCTACGTGTGACATAAAATAGATCCCTTCTGCACAACTGGGGGGGAATACATTAAGATGGGAGGACAATCCTCACACTATCTAGTGCTTTATCAGTTGGGCTATGCTGTGCTTCGTTTCCTTTTATTAGGATGGGAAACAATAGAACGATCAATTGATGTAGTCTGTAGTTTTTATACAGTTTAGTGAAAATGTCAAAGGATTAGGAGAATTCCTTCTAACAATCTAAGAAGCTCTTAGTTTATCTTGCTTTCTTTACATAGTGTATACGCTACTAAGAGGTCAGACCAGCTCACCACAATAAAAAAACTCAGTCCTGTTTTATTGTGTGTGTGTGTGTCCTCCCCCTAAAAGAAATCCATTAAAGTCTATCGAGAACTACTGATACTGATAAACTTGCCTCAGTGTGTCAACAAAGCAGGGATGCGTTATTGTAGTTATCTGTTTTGATACCAAATGCAGAACATATTCATACTTATTTGCCAAATTGACAGCCCCTGTGTAATGTTAGGGTTTCTTCAGACAGTAAAATATTTAAATACAGTACCTCAATTGATTTTTGGCCACGATTAGCTTTCCTCTGGGGTTGATGAAAGTGTTGATTTGTTTACGAATTTCAAACAAGATTTGGGGGGTCAAACCACAACAATTAGCTAAATAAAGGCTTAGTAGAGCTACAGTGTTTGCTAATGATGTGATTGAAGCACTATAAGATAGAGTAGAGTGGTTTCATTCAAACACATTGATTAATTCAGGTTGAGTAGGGAATGTATCCCACAAAATATGACTCAATTGTTGTGATATGAATGGACTAAACCCAGCACCATCCCCATGTACCAGTTTTATTCTTAATGTAAATAACTCCTGTCTACTTGTTGACATATTTAGTTCTTTTGTCACCTCTGTGACGTGTTTATTTATTTATTGTTTTCATATAGTTTGGCCTCCAGCAGTAGACGTACGCAAGTACTTGACAACACAAGTGCGGTGACTCAATTATAGCAGTAACACGCTGGGCACTTTTTCTTTTTTTTCTTCCCCCCTCCTCACTCAAACTAGAGTGGAACCAGCCTATTTTGATGGATTAACCTCATTATACTCTTCACATAGACTGCTATAAAAAACCTTCAGACAGACACTCATGATCCATAATGGAGACATCTTTAGGTACAGAAAGACGGCGTATTTCCTTATTTCTTTTACATAGCGTCTGTCTGATGGTGGTGATATTTTGAATATGGAACAACAAGCTCTGTGGTTGTTAGTCCACTACTCAGCACCATCAATTATGTAGCCATCGTTACCAATGCTATTCTGAGATCTATTTGCATTCATCAAAAGTTTAGAAAAAGATTGCATGGCACTCAATATGCACCAGGCCCTGCAGGCAAACACACACAAACACAAACACAAGGTGCACATAAACACTGAAGTGTGCACTATGAAACAGGCTGGTGAAATATGCACACATCAAATGTGGTCTCACACACGGAGAATAAAATGAAAAATGTAATGAAAGCCCGCCCAACCATTTATGTTTAAACTAATCCCTAATCGTGTTGAACAAAGGAAATGAAAATGGACCATTATGCCTGTATTTTTAGGACATCCGTCATACATAGATCAGATAACCTTTTACTTCTTGCACATGATTCTAATCTTCTTTCATTTCATTTCCAGGAAGAAGTGTGTTAATGGCTGCCTTCGTGTGGTGGAAACAATCAATGGGGGAAGTGATTTGTAACTTGAAACAAAGACGCGTGCCCTAGCCTGATAAATACGCTCATCCCTAATCCTAAATGTGTCAAAGGCTGGATTTACAACTTCATATATTCTAAAGAAGCAGCAGGGCATTGCATCACGGTGTGGCTTGCCGACAATCTCACGTGAACATCGCCAGTGTTGATTCGTCTTTCAGTGTGTGCATAAGCACGGAGCCTTGTACCTTTTCTTCAGGAAATAATTGGCTGTAGCTGTCTGTAAATACATGGTTTAAATCATAACCCTCCTTATCAGCTGCTCGCCAGTCCTGCACCGTGTGAGGGGGAGGGAGAGCGAAAGTCCTCCCTCACATTCAGAATTCAAAAATGTTGTATCAAATCGAGCCAGATTGTGGAGTAAATCCTGGCAATATTAAGACCATTCTGAAACTTCTAAAACTCTGAGAATGTTTTTCTCGCTATTCAAATGGCTCGCCATGTGCTTCCAGCTCCAGTGATATCAAAGTGCAGTAATCCCTGGTGGTGATGTTGCTATCCGTTTATTTATTTTTTTAATTTTCTAATCCTGTTTTAGCGACCAAGCAAAGGCAATAATATCTAATTTAAAGAACAGGAAAATCATTATTTGTCTTTTTACTACTGCGTCATCTGAACTCATTGAAACTACACATATTCATTGCAAGGGTAGTAACCTGTCAATCACCAGCTTTAACTCCATTTGTTAAACATGCAACAGCCAATAATGGCTTCAGAGATTATACGTGGCTCTCTTTGCAGTTGCAGATCAAATTGAGGTTCAAAGTCCTTAAGAGGCTCCATTTGGTAGCTGCCTGGAGCTTTCGGTCATATCGCATGATCTTCATCAGCATAAGGAGTTTGCCATGCAGTCATCGTGATTGTCTGTGTCAACAACAGAAAAACATTGGCTGAGCACTTTTAGCTCAACAGCTGGTCAAGATGGGCATTTGTGAAGTGTGTTTTTTTTTTCTTGACCTTGGAAACATCTACAAATTGAAAAAAGAAAGAATAATACATGTATTTAAGATCATATAATGACATTATGTACAACTTGTCCCTGCTGCTCTAGTATTACCACTTGTTGTAAATGGGTTTGAATCTTGTATGGTTTACATCGTCTATTTTTAACAAATATAAGCAGATATTTAAAAACTTCAACTTCACTTCTGGGTAATTGTGTCACTGTAGGAAATTCAAGACGCATGCATGTAGGCAAAAAGTGAACTCCCGTATTTTTTTTCTCTTGCACTGTTTTAAAAAAAAGCACCGGTTATTTAGATATATCAAGAAAATAAGAGCTCATATTGATATGCAATGTGGATCCTGAATGGAGATGCAATCCCGTGCGTCTCCCGAGGGACCTGTGGGTGCGCTCTGAGGCTGCACACTGCAAGAAACATCCAGCCCGCAAGTCAACCACGGAAGTATTGATAGTGGGAGTGTTATTGTGTGTTCTTTTATTCAGACGTCCTCCATTCATGTGAGACAATGACACTTTAATTGTGCTCTCTGTGCATGTTGTGTTGGTTCTGTCGTGTCAGTTTCCTCCTTGTTGCATTGACACTTATATCCGGACATTTCGAGAAAAGAACCGACATGTGTCCCCCGCAAACAATCAAGAAACAAGTGGAATCGCCCTCCGCGTGGTGGGAAGAAACCCCCCTGTTGTTTTCAGAGAAAAAAAACACATTGAAACATTTGATCTCAACAGCTTGTCAAGACGGGCATTTTTGTTGCGTTGCGTGTGCTTTTTTTTTTTTTTTTTTTTTTTTGCAGTGCGGCTAATGCTGAAGTCATTCTCCGTCTCTTACAACAGCAGCCAAGGACGAGAGAGCATCAGCAGAGAGAGAGAGAGAGAGAGAGAGAGAGAGAGAGAGGAGAGGAGAGGAGAGACAGAACGGTGCCATCCTCTCGCCATTGCGATAGCTGTCTCGGTGCTGAGTCGATGTCGGTGTGCACGCCGCTCTTCTAAAACAGGGGGCGACCGGAGACGCGTGAGGAGGAGGAGCGGGGGGGGGGTTTTAACTTCGCACGCGGACAAACCTTATGCTTGGATTTCGGCTCTTTTCCCCTTCGCCAATGCAAAAGGAAATATGCAGCGAAGCCTCACCATTCTCTACACCAGTTTACTGGGGGTGTGCTTGGGATCGAGCTCAAGTTTCCCAAGTAACATCAATATAGGTGAGAAACGACCTTTTGTCTCAGCGTGGACGCCACTGTGTCAAGTTGATCTCGTGTTTTGTACACGTGTATATATATATATATATATATATATATATATATATATATATATATATATATATATATATATTTATGTATATGTTTTTGGGGTCCAGCGGGTCCAACATTAACTCTTCTTTGCTGCTCAACAGGAGGCTTGTTCCCAACCGAATCGCACGAATATGAGGTGTTTCGTTTCGCCCTCTCGCACCACCAGGACATCCCCAAACTGGTGCCGCAGGTGGATATGGTCAAGATGGGGAATAGCTTCTCCATGACATATGCCTGTGAGTAGCCACATTCAATCTCACTGGCAGCAGATCAGACTCTTTTCTTTTTTTTTCAACCGGCGTTTTTCCACAATGTCTGTTCAACATGTTTTTCTTCTTCTCTGTCGCCCTCAATCTGTTCATCGACTTCGCAAACAGCGCAAGACCTCAACGGGTATCAAACCTGCACAGGTCGCATATATATATATATATATATATATATATATATATATATATATATAATATAATATAATAGTCCTACTGCGTGCGTTAGGAGGTTATCTTAGTAACTGTTGCGTGGCACCGAGAAGGACTTCTTTGCTCCGGGTGATTGCAGCGGTATTGTGTCGCTCCGGGGGGTGAGGGGGGGGGGGCAACCTCTGCAGCAGAGATCCTATACAGTCATATGACAGCAGGTTCTTTTTACAGCTGTAGATCTGTGGATCTGCAAACGGCTGCGCGCCTTCTCCCCGTCTGTGAACCGAGGGAGAACAACAAAGAGAGCTGATCGACGAAGCGAACTAAGAGGGGGAACGACTCTAAGTGCATGTCATAAGTAGCCACGGAACACAATCCGATTATCTTCTTCTTTTTTGTTGTTGTTGTTCTTTTTGTTCTTCTTCCCGACAGAGCACACATTAATAAACCCTCCCTCCTTAAAACCTTGACAAAGACATGCGCATAGGCACGCTCAATCCATAATTAAACTTTTAGGATTTTCGGATGGCCTTTCTCACCTTAATGATTTTTTATTAATGTAGCCTTTTCTTTTCCACAGGAGAGATTGTCTTTAATCAGTGTATGTGAGATAAAAGTGTCCGCATTTTAAATGAAGGTAATGACCTTAATTAATGCTGTCAACAAGGAAGTAAAATACAAAATAAGAAATTTCTTTGCTCAGAGCAGTGGGCACACCACTCTCCTGGGTGACAGATAATGTGTGCCATTACGCCAGACAAACAATAACTGGGTCTTTGCTTTACAAAAGAAATGCCGGTCTGAGTTGTTTCTTCTTTGTTAACCCTGCACTTATCCCCTCTTTGAATTCTGACACAATGTTGTCGCCCCTTGAGGCTTTTCAGCCGTGTTTTTCTCATTCCATCCTCGACTTACACTCGCTGTAGTGACATCGGACACTTCCAGGAGATACCCTTTGACAACTGTGCCTTCCTGACTCTCTGCCAGCAGTGTGCCTCAGCGACAGACGTTTGATTACTTCTTTCAGACATTGATTTTAGCATTTACTCTTTGTAAGGTGTCTGGAATAAAAAAGAAGAAAGAAGAAAGGTCTTTTATTCCATTTCCCCATGGTTGGATCCAGTCGCAGATATCAGTCGAATGGAAAAAAACATGATGCAGTTTCATAAAGACCCAAAATACATGCACAATAACACTGACTCAGAGTGAGGGGAAGTCAGAGGAAACAAACTCTATTACCTTTTGCATTTTCTGGTGCGGTATGTTGAATAGTTACAGATGTCTGATCAGGCATTTAATAGTTGTTTTCTGTCACCACTGTCCCCCTGTTGGTTAGTGTATGTTTTCTATTTAAAAAAAACTGATTAGCAAAGCTTCATGCAAACAAGCAAATCCCCACAATCCTACACAATGGGGAAATACAAATGATCTGTGATTACTGATTACTCCTTTTAGCAGCGTTTGAACACCCTAACCAAGTAGTTTTGTTGCCTAAATCCAACCATTTGTTTCACCGCGTTAACCACCCGGAGTTGTGCGTTTCAGCAAGCGTGATACAAAGCTTACATGAAACATATTTATGTTTTTGGTTCAGAAACGTCGACGGTCAACATATCCCGTTGTTTGCAGAAACATACAATGCCACGGTTTTCTTTCTGGGTTGGGACACCACGGGTTGCTCGAGTTAGGCCTCGTGGGCTTTGCTGGCCACTCCCTTAAGGTGGCTGCTGGAGGAACTTGGGCCAGCGTGACCACCTCGTCGGAACGGAAAGTCTTGCAGTGGGTTACGTCTTCCACGGGGGTTGTTCTTTCATGTAGTGCCGGTCCTTATGATTTGTCAACTCAGGATCACATTGTTCTAGCAAAGGAATTGACTGTTGTTTTTATGGTGGAGCACTAGATCTTTTTGAGAGGAATGCAACTTTAATCTATCCATCAATACTCTCTGTGACCAGTAAGGCAACTGAGCAGTATGAACTCTCTGAATGCACAAACTCAGACTATAACTGATATCTCCTCGGGGTCAGTGAACTCTGCTTGCCCACAGATGTTGGATTTAGATCTTGGGTGGTAGAGGGGGCTATATACCCTAAGGGGTCTTGTTCGCTCGCAAAAGTCCTGTAGATATACTCTGCATGGTGATCACGGTGGTAACCAATGGGGCGGTGCCCATGAGATAGCTTGTCTGAAGTGTGGATTGGTAAAAGGCTGTGATTGATCCAAAGGTTGATCTGACATCTGCAGGAAGACGGCTGGTGACAGACGGGTTGTTGTTTGCTGCAGTTTGAAGCGGAGGACCAGGAGATAGCAAAGCTTCACCACCAGGGCTTTATCCTCCTCTTCTGAACTGAAACTGTAGTTTAACATTAAATAACCTTTCCGGTGTGCATAGCCGTGGCTTTGAGACTTGATCCTGGGTTTGGTTTAACTCCTGCTCTGTTGTTGTTCCGAACCCTCAGCTGCTCATCGGCCTTGCTTGCTTGTTTTGAGTTTTTTCATCTTTTGCTCCATTTGCTCCTATACTTAAAAATATACTCAACGTTTACCTGACTACACAAGTCATCTCTGTTGTTGTTCAGCTGTCGTACGGCATTACGATGGTGATGATTCTCAGGATGTGAAGATGGTGTCCCACTAATCTATCACTAGCCAGCATGGATGGAGGGCTTGAATGTTGACTGATGGGTATATTGATATTGCTAATATGCTGCTGAACATTATCACAAAAAGAAAATGTTCTCTTGTCTGCCAGATTATAGTGAAGATACCCCTGGACGTTACACACATTGCACATTATTTAGTACAATTATCCTACATGTTCATAAAAACAGAGTTTATGAAGTCCTCCCTGTCCAGAGTGGCTTTGCACTATGTGTAATTTTGCAGAGATGCGCCCCTCCCTCCAGCCATTTAGGTCCGGGGAGCCCGGCAGAGCTGTGTAATGAAATGTAAACACACCCAAGATGCCCTCATTAATGAGATGGTCCTCTGTTCAGGAGGGAATGTGATGTGAATATGAGGGTCAGGCTGCAGCTCAACGTGTCCAGGGATGATGCTCGTGAAAAAAAAAAACTGTGCGCCCGTAGTGTGTGTGTGTGTGTGTGTGAGGGTGAGGGGGGTTCACCCAGTGGAGGGACAGCAGCATACATGCAGTATGAGTAGGATTTGTCGGTCGCGGTATGTAAACGCAACATTGAAAGTCGGCCTCTCCTCCCCGGCTCAACGACAGCAGAAGTGCCGCCACCCACAGGCTTCGGGTCAGGGTGCTCGCCAGTGAAAGGCATCCAACCCAAGATTCACTCTTCTTTTGGAATGACATTTGTCTGCTTGGGGCTCTGCCTACCTTTTTTTGCGGGTGTATTTTTGTTTGTTCGCCATTTTCAGAGCTTCCTCTTGAACGCGTGCTTGAGATTTCGCAACTGGTCACTACATTTTGTTATCGAGGTTGAAACCCTGAAACCTCCCGAACACAACAAAATAAGACAATACAGACAGGAGGCACTGTCTCTGTCTAACACTGCTTTTTTCACTCAGTCTTGTCTCATATTTTTACTCAGTTAATTGGTAGAATTTCTTCCAAAATCCATTTAAAATTCGTTAAAATGTCAAAGTAACCACAAAGATCCTTGAAACTGATTATTTAATGAAGGATCACCGCCAATATTCAGGTCTTACTCGAGCGTAACGAGATCCAGTATACTTCAGTATATCCACAGATTTTACCTCCATCCAGTCATCCCCCTCTCGGGCTCCGAGACGATGCCATCAAATATGACATTTCTTCTTCAACGCGTCACGCGTATCACTGCGGCGCACGGGCATGATGGTGGGCTGTGGAACAAGCGTGTCACAAAGATTCGCAGTGGAGGGAGACGGCTAAAATGAGAGTGACACCTCTTCCTGCTCCGTGTCACTCGTCCTGAAAGAGTTTTCAGATGTGGAGGCTACAGGACGTGTTTGTGAGGAAGAAAAGAAGGGCTCCAGGGCCTGCTTATAATGAGTCAGATGAGAAAATGCGACTATTCCTGGGGTTCGTATTTAGTGCGGAGGAGTGTATGCGTACATGTGCGTATATATATATGTGTCCCATTCTGGCATCTGTGCAGGACGTCTCGAGTGAGTGACAGTTCACCTCTTGTACGCGTGTGTGAGTGTGGGAACGTGCCCGGGGCTCTTGGGGTCCACAAGTTTGAAAAGCAGCGGGTGAATGGGCCCTTGTGCACGGCGATGAATGGAGCTCCGGATGAGGGTGATACTCATCAGCTGGCTCTTATGACTAGCCACTTCCTCCAGAAGAAAGCCCTCCCAACACACACACACACTCGCTGGCACCTGCCTAGAGAGCAGGAGAACATGGGGCAGGAGGTTGGGTGGATCAGGGCAAAGGTGAAACGAGAAAACAAAGAGACATTGACTGTTAATGGCGAAGCGATCCTTTTTATTTTACCGCCTGAAGAGTCATCGGGGGGAAGTAATGACGACGGCAACACTGTCGGCATAATGTGAGACAGGATACTGGAGCTCATTTGCATTTCTTCTGTCTCCTTTCTTCCGCTCACATGCACAGGCCAAGTCATAATGTGGTAGAACGCCTGTATTTGTTTTGCTTTTGTTATTATGGATCTCGTCTCTTTTTCTATACGTGCCTTTGTTTTCACGTCGTGAGTGAAAGTGCTCGCTGGACTGGCTCTTTTTACGTGTGTTCCAGCGGTTAAAAATAACTGTCAGGGATGCTGTGTGTACATGGAGAATATTAGTCACTGTTCCCCTCAGTTAGATATCACATTACCATAATCTGCTATTGACTTGGTTTGTAATAAGGACGCCACTGAATCGCTATAGCTTCATGTCAAATCCCCTGCAGGCTCACGCCTATATGATCCACTTTCCTCTTTGATGTCCCCCATGTGTGTGTGGTGAGATTTAGGCTAAGCGTGGGCTATTTTTGGTTGAAATTACTGTGTGCAGGATATTGCACCTGCAAACAAAATTGACCTTTTCAAACCGTGGGATTTTAAATTAGCTGTACATTTAGCTTCAGGAATTACTAACTCGTTTAAAAAAAATGTTGTCTCCTATGATATAGCTTTCATTAAGACTAACTATTGGTCATGGAATAGACGATTTGGGTTAGCACCGCGATGTTGGCCGCAGTATTTCCCCGGGTCTCTGAGGGCCGTTTAAAGAGGACTTGAAGAAGATCTATGAGGCAGCCATGATCAATGAACTGAGCCCAGCACAGAGGCCGGCCCAGACGATCAATATGGCACAGATGAGGGGGTATGAATAACTGCTGGGTGATGGCATGAATGGTGGTCTGTGTCACAGAGAGAGTGTACAGGTAGAGGTAAAGTACAGGGATGGTCAACTGATGATGGCTATAATAACCATGCTATAATATCAGTGATGTCAGTGCTACTCACTGTCTTATAGATATATTTTCATGGCACTAGATGTATTCATTAAGTTAATTGATAAAACTGCAAGGCTACAAGTGTTGCTTCAAGATGCCAAAGATTTGAGTCTAACACTGTCACACACGGTAGTTTTATCCATCGCTCTTATCAGTAATTGTTGTTGTACTCGCCAATTTGATTGCTAATTGAATTAAGGAACGCTGCGTCATCGCCAAAGAGACGTCCGACGTGAGCAGTCAGACAGTCAGGCTGCTTTTTAAATACACGCCTCGGTTAACCAAACCGATTTAAAAGGGGGAAATGAAGGAACAGTGGGAAATGCATCACCTGACTCCCTGATTCAACTTGACATAACACACTTCCAGGCGTATTCAGTCTTACCTCAACCTTTTTTGGAGCGTGGCCCCTTAAAACAAAGCAGTGTCTACCAGTGATCCACCGGCCCTGCTTCTCTCTGTCGGTAGTTTACGACCAGTTCAACCCAAGAGGGATATTTCTTTCTGCTCTATTCAAATCTTTGACCGGCCTGAAGAGCTCAAGTTATCCAGTAAATCAAAGTCAAAATGGAGTCTGTCTACTTCAACATCCACCTGGCTTTTTAACTTGTCCTCTTCAAGCTGGTTCCTTGCTCTTCCTACTAAATATAAATGTGTGCGAGCATGTGGGACTGCCGTGTGAAGTTCTGTGGTCACACACTTGCACATACACACAATCGCTAACAAGAGACAGAGCTTGCGCAGATGCATTTAATGTATTATTCAATGCAGCACATCCAAAACTATCACTTCATGGAGACATAAACATTAATATGTAATACTAACTCAGCAGGGGAGAAAAGACAATTGAGCTGCACTTAATATGTTATGCACTGTAATGCTGAAGATTTCTTAGCTCTCCATAGGACCTGACCCGGCAGGAGAAATAGAAAAAGAAATGATTGTCTCCTGGAGACTGCATTCCTGTTTTCACCTCTGCAGTGGAAAACAACACCCCAGAATGGAGAGTCTTAGCTGGGATGGAAGTGAGGAAGAAGAGGGTGGTGGGGTGGAGGTTAAGCTGCATTACCAGTAGCTGGTGTCACTGAGGCTCCAGGGTTTTGTATTCATTGTGTAGCTACTGTGTCAGTCAGTGAGGTACAGCTGTGGCGACTGACTTCAACAGGCATGCATGTTCAGAGTGTTCACCGAGTGTTCAATGCGTTATTGAAAAAGGCGGACGAGAAGCAGATCACTGCTCCCTCCTGACTGTTCGGGACATGACAGTTATTTGTCGAGGAGAAAGCAAAGTGAATGGCGTTTCGGAGGAAAAAAAACAAAAGAATTGGATGGCTGTTCTCTTGGGCTAGAGTCTGACAGGTGTTGGTTTGATGAATGAGACCGGCTACTTCTTCACTACGGAGCGCCAGAGATAGAGAATGGCCCATAGCAATCAATGTAGATCAGCCAAAACTGCTCCCCGAGCAGCAGAGTGATGGAGTGTGGAAAAGAAGGGGGACGGAGATTGTTTTGGTGTGATGTGTGTGTGTGTGTGACTGCATTGCTTTGCAAAAGAAAGGAAGAGGGAGGAGAGGAATGGTTGGGAAGGAGAAAAAAAAGCAACCTGTCATTTAATCTCCTCTCCCGCTGAATGACCTCTTTCTGAGAAACACCCGCCGCTTAAAAGTTATCCCAACGGCCATTTAGTGCCTCGAGGTTTGATAACTATTTCGTGCTGAAAAGACACCATCTTCATCACGACTACACTTCTAGCTCAGCACACACACACACACACACACACACACACACGCACACACAGTCACAGTTTACTGATGGCTGTGTTTCTATTTGTTCTCCCCATTGTTTTTTCTAAGCCCGCTCCAAGTCCTTCTCTGTATTCATACCCGCTCCTCCAAGTATTTAAAACAAATCTGTCATCTCTGGAGGTAACGGCAGCTGAGACGTGGAGGTCTGAGCTGAGACGCGTGGGGCTGGCAATTAGAAAACAATGTGTTCGGCGATGAGGACCAGGATTTGTGCTGCGGGGTGGAAGGGACGAGCGCCGGATGGTGGCAGCTGTCATGTTTTTGCGGCGAAGACAGGAGCGGGTTCGTCGTTTGTCACACGGTACATCTCAGGAGCTTCTGTGTTCTTTAATGAGGAACAAAGCCTACAAGCATATTATACGCGGTGACATATTGTAACTGCTCTTACAGGGACAGCTCAGGGCTGCTGTTGTTCGCAGATGCTCGCAGCACTTAATAACTGCCTTGCCATGACACCAGACCTGCTACAGTTGGAGAAAGTTGGGGAAACAAAGGAAAAAATATATATTTTATTATGTGAGGACTGGACGGCAATGTATACCAGGCAATATGAACGTGTTTACTCCCACAGGTTGTATTACGGTTATATCCTCTTATATCTGTTAGTTGAGTCTAATGTTACACATCTGTGAGTCAGACTAATACAAGATGATATTGGAGATCTGCTGTATATAATTGACCGCTCTCAATGTCATGTCACCGGAACACAGACTGGCCAATTACAGCGTAGCCTCAGCCAGCTCCAACTAGGCGGCTCCGCTCCATAGATTGTTTCAGATATTCTTCCTTTTGAGGCTGGGCTTTGTGGAGCTCGCCGTGGTTAAACGTTGCGTATGAGTGATACTCGTTACGCGGAGATGTCGGAAGGATATATATACGTTTCTAAAATGTTATGTTTCTACGTAGAGACCTGTGGCGCTAACATTATCAGAGTGCATGTGCTCATCATTAACTAACTAGCATTAGCACTATGCTACGGTAGCTACTGAAGGTAAACACATGCAGCTTTAACATTTTAATGATTTAGTTCATGTTGCGATGTTCTGATCTTGCACCGGAGATAGTTTACAACAATTACTGTTGCAGATTGGCTTGAAAGTCAAAGAATAATTTAAGCAAAGAGTCCTTTACTTCAAACAAAGGTGGCTTGTTTAATTAAGCCCTTACACTTTTACCTTTTGTGACTACACCCTCCAAATGTTATAGATATTGCACCTATTCTCCGAGCCCCATGCACATCATTTCAACATGAGGAGAAATGCAAAGACAACCTGGCATGCCTGGTTACGGTTGCTAGTCTATGATTGGACATTTGCTGTTAGCAAACTGGTACATTGGTAAAATGAAATGCCTTTTTTCAAATGTTTTGTTCACTGTTATTTACCAAAATATACTCTCGTGATTGACAATTAACATTAATCAATTATTAATTTAAGTCATTTATCAAACAAAATTGACAACTGTTAGCTTCTCAAATGAAAGAATTTACTTGAAAACGTCATCTTGGGGAATTATTATTATATTATTATTATTTTTCAGTGTTCTATATATTTTGGATTGCCTGATTAATCACATAAATGATGTACAGCTTATAAGCAATAACAGTTAGTCATAAATGAATGCAGCGTTCCTGGTTCATAGATTCTGCTCATGTCTTTTTAAGAAAACTCAATTTCCCACTGGCTCGGCAGGAATTTGTTGAAGAGAATAAAAAAAAAAAAAAAATGGATACAGCAGTTCCTAATGAATTAGCATGCAGGTTGTGTGGTTGGCTCTTCCTGCTCCACATATCCACCTTCATCACTTCTTCCGTGAGAGAAGGTGTGTGAGCGGGACCGTCCCTATGCACCTGTCGACACTGATACGCAGATGGGGAGATAATTGCGATGGGATGATTGTTAAGGAGATAATTGGAGTTTCCATACCCCCTGACAGGAGTTGGTCTCCGCTGGGTTTCTGACCCGCTGCCCAGGTAAGCATTTATTCGGCAGGCGGCAGGGCTCCGCAGCGAGCCAGGTTGAAAACGTGTCGAAACAGCGAGGAGGAGAGACAATGGCCTCGCGCGAAAGGGTTAGAGAGTGAGACACAGGCAGAGAGAGAGAGAGAGAGAAATAGAGATATGTTCGGAGCCGAGGGGAGTGCTCTCACACCCTCGATTACCCATTTAATGAGGCGATGCGGGGCCATTGTTTTATTACTTAGAGGAAATAGCAGAAATCTAGATTTCTCCGTGTGCTGCCTGTTTCCCCACTGCTAGGCTGGCATCTGTTCCCTTTGTTCCCAGCAGTCTCTCTGTCATCTCTCACAGACACTAATGCTTCTGCTTCCTCTCCTCTCCGGCTTTGCCTGACGTGCGCCCTCACCTACATTTTCAAGACACGCTTGCTTTTTTGGCTCATCCTTATTAACCTTCCATTACCCCCGTTTCGACTGATGTAATCTCTCATGAGTATCCAACGCTTCTCGGCATTAATCTAAGATCTGTTTGGCTGGTCAGCTGCACTGCTATTCCCAGCGGTGGAAGCTTGAGAGTTTAGAGTCTCCCTGTCTGCCATCTTTCTCTAATTTCTTCAGTTTTTTTCTTTCTGTCTTCCCATCGACTCCTCATTTATCTTTTCCTTACTTTTCTCTATTATTCTCGCTCTCATACATTTTATTTCTCCACATACAACAGTAACAACAGTGACAGGAACACAATTTTATTTGTTTATACTGGGAAATAGCGAGCGAACCTCTGTGGAGCGCACCCCTCCATGGGGCATATGGATACTCTCAGGAGGCAGAAAGGCAGTGAGGCAAAGCCCGCCCCCACCTAAAAACCTCTAAAAATCAGTTTTGCAAGTCTTGACTCGTCTGCATGGATGAGATCATCATTTTGCAGTAGCCTACATTGACACATTATCATGGAACGAATCATTTTCATTATGAATTTCAAGTCGTTTGTAGGAGATCTAGGAGAAAACTGTCCTCGCAGTAAAACCCTCCTACTCAGTAATGTCTGGAGACTTTCATGCAGATCCACATCGGTTATCTGTCCCCTCTGGGTCTCTGTCCACTGAAGAGAAGCAGATATTACACTGTGAATGGCTGAACAATTCTTTGCATTCAAATCGACATTGCGATGTTAAAGAACGCAGTTAAAAAAATGCAAAAAGCTGCAATTAATTTACCACAGGGTCTTAACGCTGCCCTCCACTACAGAAGAAAACCATGCAATCCACATGTTTATATGTTATTGTTATAGGAGTAGCACAGCTCCTTCGGGGAACAGTTCAGCATGTTGCCGAGCGAGAGCAAATATACAGTGTAGGTTTCAGTTTGGCTATCAATAAAAGCTGCAGCTCCCTAATTCCCGATTAAAGTCCTGTGTCTTGCTTCCTGCTTTCTGGCTGAAGTAAAGGGCCCTGACGCGTCAACGTTGGTAGAATAAAGTCTCCGCTGCGCTTCTCGACCACGGTCTGGAAGCTGAAGCCGGAGTGGTTTACAACAAGTAAAGTGCGCTCTTTAGTTTGTGTGATATAGTTGATTTAACTGACAGGAGATCAGAAAGATTCATATTTACCTTTCTTGTATTAAAGTCCACAACAGGCCTGTTTGTTGGTATTTTTTTCAGATTTTATTCAAGTAAAGGCACGATGGTGAATCGCAATATTGGTCAAAAACAAACAAATGAAATGGCAATTAGACTATTTCCTCATTTCGTGCAGCCACTCATAGCGCTGTATGAGTAATTCTGTGTTGGAGGGCTCACGGAGGAGGCGCCCCCACCCGTCACCCGAGGGATTCTTCACAAGCACAAGCTGTGTGAGAGAAGCTCTCATGTCAAACCCTGCGAGACAATTTGTTCTTCTTTTTTGGGGGTTGAAGCGGGTGCAGGTAGCAAATGTCCGCGTGTGGATCGGCTATCGACTCCTTTTGCCCTGCCGCTCATTAACGTAGCTGATTAGCTCTCCGGAAAGATGGATGGGACCAGTGGGACTACAACATGCTCTCTGTTTTTATTACACACATCATCTGACAGTTATTAGCCATGGGTGGCTGAGTGGAGGGTGATTGTGTGCGTCCTCCAGTGTCTGGTGCTCTGTGGCTGATTGAGCGACCCTCCCTGCTCCTGCCATCCGTCTCATCTTTTGAATGGACAACTTGAACTAAATCTGGAAACGATAGTAGAGCGTACCTCCTCGTTAGAAAGAGTCTTCACCAGCCAAGGAAAAGAACAGTAGGACAGCCCAAACGAAAAATCTGTTTTCATACTGGATTCTTTTTTTTTAACCGTATATATATATATATATATATAATTATTTTGGCGGGGTATTTTATGCCTGTCCTATATAGCTAACAGTTCGCAGATGACAGGAAATGAGCGGATAGGTGGAGATGGCAAATGTGATGCGACGAAGGTGCCCAAGCAGACAGGATCCAGGGACCTTCTGCTTCACAGTCGGCACCCTGACCCTGAAGCCCAAACCTGCAGTGGTAATATAAGCACCTACAAGACTTGTGTGGCTGCACACAAGTCTTTCATCCTTCTGTGATGAAAGCTTTGTGGTAAAACATTGTACATTGCGCTGCTCTTCAGTAGAATAATGTTCTCCCCTCATGAAACACAGCTTAAACAATTAAAGTTGAGCATCCTAATATCTGCTACTTGGCACTGAAACCAGCTGAGGCGGATGAGGGACCATCCCTAGACCTTGTTTGCTAGCATGGCTACACAACAATGAATTCTGCTTCCAGCTTCTCAGATTTAAAGATTTTCTTTTATATCATGATGATTATATCTCTGGGTTTTGCACCGTTGATCGGAAAACAACAAGACTTTTGAAGCGGTTGCCTTGAGGTGTGGAGATTGTGACATGCGGAGTAAATGATTAATTGAATAATAAAAAAAGTAATTAGTTTATGGTGATAATAATAGACAGTTGCAGCCCTATGGTATAGTGTCCTTGCGAGCAGTTTTGACTGAAAAAGGAAAACAGATTTGACCTCCTCGGGCATCAGACGGAAATCTGTGGTGTAAAGGTGACATTGGATGGAAGACATAAACCCGGGTGGAGTAATAGGATTGAGACTCACTGACTGAAGGTGGTACGTGACTCCAGGAGTCAATCTGGCAGGGTTATAGTAAGGCGGAGGATAGTTGGACTAGATGCAGCTGCTCACTTTTCCATTCCATGGTCTATGTTTATCGATGGCAGGGCCCCCCCATACCACCTCCGGCCATTGATAAACATAGACTATGTGCGTGGCACAGTACAAAAGAGTTCCCGAACATGTCAGTCATCAGCAGTGAAGCTCCTTTAAAGAAGAAAAAAAAGAAAAGGGCCCTTTACAGATGGCTGAACATGAACCCTCCAATCAGTACGTTCTCTCCAGCTGAACCCAGCTTCCTGCTGTGAGACCTTAATGTTGCACAGGATAATGGGCATGCAAGTCCCTGAGGGAGGAAATAGTAGAAGCCCTGTGTTCCTTCAGTGTGTGTTTGCGGAGGCGTATAATGTATACAACGTCCTTATCAGAGTCTGTGGTTGGCGTGCGGTCACGGTAAACCCATGAGCCTGGCGTACATGTTTTTCCTGAGCCAGCACGCTCCACAGACATTCCTCATATTGATTCTTGCAAACCCTCGTTGCAGCTTGCCCTAAAAATGAATTTGAGAAATTGTTTTGTGCAGCCGGTACAATTCAATCCAGCCGTATTGATTTCCTTTGACATATCAAGCAATGCAGAGCTATTTGAAAAAAAGAATCACAAACACACGCATGAAGGAGCCTGCTCTGCAATTCCACAGTCCTCTACTGTACACAGGTTAGTGTGTGTAGCTCCAGTGGAGCAGCTGGGAGGCAGGTACCGTGCACAAGGGCACCTTGACACCTTTGTCAAAAATAATCCTGTGTTTGCATGGTGCCCATTAAAATCACTTTGATTTTTCACTCACTTTGATATCAGTATAATTTCTTTATTTATAGATTCTGTTTTCGTTTACATCTGAACATCTGTAAAATACGATCCAGGCTGCAAACCAAGTCCT
Organism: Cyclopterus lumpus; assembly: GCF_009769545.1. NCBI lineage: Eukaryota > Metazoa > Chordata > Actinopteri > Perciformes > Cyclopteridae > Cyclopterus > Cyclopterus lumpus. Next base: position 8,224,958 of record NC_046975.1, on the reverse strand, counting down.
CCGTAAGTGAATTGTTTTTTTTCCCAAATACTTATATCTTTTTAAAACTTCATTATCAATGCAGTCATGAATTCAAAGTCAGACTTTTATTTTTAGGAGCGACCCATCAATGGTCCACTCGTACTGTGTGAATTTCTAACGGGGGCTTATAAACATTCACGAGCAGAACGATGGATTGCCTACCACCCTGTAGTAGCATCACCCTCTCCTCCATCCACAACTTCAGATGCAGGAACGACTGTCACTAACACGCCCTCTTTGTGCAGCCGGCACAGACACGTCTGTCATTTGATATGTGGCTCATGCTAAGCAGAGGAACAGCTGTGGGGCACAGGAAACAGAGAACAGGGGAGGCAGTAGCTGCGGGAGTTGTTTCTGACAGCTCCTCCTGTTGTGCGAGTATCAGTACCTTTGGGATTTGAGTTTATTTTCTTCCCTTTTCTCATGCGGTTCGAAACTCTTTGACCACCTGCAAATGCAAATCAACTTCCTGTTCATTTCCCAGGAAAAGTTTAGGACGGGTGAAAATATAACATCAGAAGACAGTTCCGGTGAGCGTTCCCTGCATCGTCTGTGAGCTGAAGAGGCTTTTGGATTTGGTCGGTTTTCGAGTGTAAACTAAAATGCGCCGCTGTGGAAAATGTGCAAATCCTCCATTATTTGAGAAATTATCAGAGGGGGTTTTGCAAAGTCAAGTCAGTTTTGCACATTTGCTAATTCCTTGAGGGGGAACCTAATTATGACAAAATGTCCAAACACTCACGTTTTCCACTTCATCTCCCATAGCAGCTCTGAGCTACTGTAATCCCTGCCAGAGACACAGGCCGTTGCCCGGGCAACCTCAGTTCTGCCGCCGTGGCAGCTGTAACTGTGGCGAGGAGACACAGAGTTGCCAGGGTGGACAGGTGTTGCCGGGGTCTTCGAGTCACTTTGGGTCTCTCTCCGCCACGCCTCCAATGTCGTTACACATGTGGAGCAGCACTAACAAGCCGCTCGCACCCAAACACACCGCTCCGCTATGCTGCTATCAGAACCCGAGACCGCTGACAGAGTTACACTAATGTTCTGTGTCACGCTCTTGTCGAATTAGACGAGCACATGCTTCTCTTGCCAGCTCGGAGCAGGAGGTCCGTGCCACATGGCTGCGTGTTTTTTTTCTTCTTCTTCTGTCGGACACACATACTGGTAGGTATGAGAAATGACTTGTATTCAGCGAGACATGGTAACCTGCTGCAGGGCAGAGTAATGGGACACTGCACAAAAAGTCAAACAAGCTCTTATTACCTTTCATCCAGGCAGAACATGGAGGCCACCGCTGAAATTGGTCCTAGAAAATTGTAAGGGGAAATATAAATGTGTGCTGGTGGAAAGCAATAGCTGAGAGGGTGTCTATTTAATAGCAACAGCGTGTGCGGACCATGAAGGAAAGATAGTTCTGTTACTGAGTCAGTGTGGCGAGGCTCAAAATGTCTATTTCAGGGCTTGCTTTAAGTAGGGTGAGTCACCAGGCTTTTGGGGCACTGTAAACTGCATGTGTGTGTGTGTGTGTATGTGTGTGTGTGCGCACATGTATTTTTCTGTGATACGGCTGAATGTCATCCCTCTCCCTCTATCTCCGTCACACACACACGTGCCTGCCCGGCGGGTGCAGGTCTGTGACGGGTTCGGCGTTTTGGGCTTGGGCCATCCTCTCTCTGTCTTGCCCTCAGCTCCTAGCAGCGAGCTGGCCCTCACGCAGGGACAGGCAGCGGCTTCAATCTGTTTAGTAAATACTGAGATAAGTAAGGCCCCACCCATCGGCGTGGCAGAAAATAGCCCGGGCCAGACCTGCGAGTGCCGAGAGCCAATGAGAGGACACACCTTCCCAAAGAGAAGACTGTGGACATACACATACTATTTTTTGAGATCTCGGAGGGTGTAAGCAGACAATGGGAGAAAGAGAAATGGAGAGAGTGGAGTGGAGTGGGGTGGGGTGGGGTGGGGGTGGGGGGGGGGGGGCAAACCGCCTCCTGCCAGTATAATGTCAATGGAACCCAGGGGATGCATTGATTAACCTCTCCTCCTAATCTGCCTTCAACCTCTGCAGCTCTCGCTGATGGCAAACACACAGACTGGTGGTACACAGATGGACAAACTGGCCAGCTCTGCACAAACATGTCACTGAGTAGTTGAATTGAGGCAAGGACGGGGCCATTAGCGCTGTTTTCAACTGAGGACGCAAAGGCACTCTGTGATGAAAAATTGTTTCCAATGACAGACATCTCTTTTGCTCTCTCTTTTGAGATTTGGGGATACATAAGTGGATAGCTTCTTTTTTACACATTTGGGCGATACAATTAAAACAAAAGCACAATGAGAACTTCCACACTACCTCAAACTCGATTCACAGCTAGATTAAGTTCATTCAAGAACAAATTCAATACAACTATTGACTATTTCCATTATTCATTCATTGATTAGTTGTTTGCTCTACTAAGCATAAGACAAATAAAAAGGCATTGAACATCATAATCTCCCAGATTTAACGATTACAGGACAAGATAGAATGTAGGTGTTGTGTAAAGATGTGAGACTATATGATCAGATGAACATTGTGTTGCATCATGCAGAGTGTGAATTGGTCTACGCAGTTAAACCCACTTTATGAAGCTTAATTGTTGCCGTGCAACTCATTTTCATTTTGTATTCCAAAGACTAACTTTCTCTCACTGTTTTCTTTTTGTTGCTTCTCTCTGGCAGTTTGCTCCCAGTTCTCCAAAGGCGTGTACGCCATCATCGGCCTGTACGACAGGAAGACGGTCAACATGCTCATGTCCTTCTGCGGCGCGCTGCACGTCTGCTTCGTCACGCCGTCCTTCCCCATCGAGACGGCCAACCAGTTCGTCATCCAGCTGAGGCCCGAGGTCCAGTACGCTCTGGTGGGAGTGATCGACCACTACGGATGGACCAAGTTTGTCTACATGTACAGCTCTGACTCAGGTAGGAGGCTTGGAACTCATTTATTTCATTTCACATCTGACTATATATATTATATATAGTCCTTTTTTTGTGGACACCTTTATGTTTGGTGAACACAGCCTTTACGCTGATGTGACTGTGAGGTATGCATGAAGAATATTCTCTAAAATATTGCATGTGAAGGTTTTCAATTGTTATCCATTACAAACAGATGTAAATGTCTGAAACATCTTAAATGTTTGAATACCAACCTATATAAATGCTTCAAACACGTTTAAAAAGCAGTTTAAGTGCAGTCCAGTCACATGATGAGGATAAGAGGGAAAACCAGTCATTGAACTAACCAACATTAGTCGTCTTCATATTGCCATGGCGACAGCAATGGGGTCAATCGTTGCCATTGTGCAGCAATGAGCAGCCATCAGGACATCTTTTTCCCAACCACCATCTTTGTGCAGATGGAAAACAGTTTTAAAAAAAAACATTGACCTGCACTGACTAGCAGATGAATCACACAATGGAACAAAAGATGCAGCTCTTCATTAAGCGGCCCTTCAGCAGTTCAATGAATAATGCTGAAGCATACAATTTAAACATCTTGGAAACAGTCCTGCAGAAATAGAAGCAGCGCACTTGTCAGCCTCCTTCTCTTTCTCCCCTCTCGGGCCAATCAGCTGTAGCCTTCCCATAAGGCCATGCCATCTGTCCCAGGTGTTGTGGGTTTTTGTATCAATACTGTGAAGGGTGTATTTTTGTGTGAGTAGGCCCAAAAGCATGCACACTTTATGCATGTGTGCACATTTTGCACATGCAAATTACTGCTAGTTTGCACTTGTGTGAGAGACATAAGCAGCCTTAAGTCAGCTTTAAAAGACCGATGGCATCATGCCACTCTGCAGAGCACACAGTGCGATGGCAGGGGAGGTTTCACAGTGGTCTCTACTCATTGATTTAGAATGGCCGAGCACCACACATTTCACACAGATTATATTTTTTTCTATCTTCTGTGATCCCTTCATTACCAACTCACAAACTGTTGGGTAGTAGAGAGAGTGTGTGTGTGTGTGTGTGTGTGTGTGTGTGTGTGTGTGTGTGTGTGTGTGTGTGTGTGTGTGTGTGTGTGTGTGTGTGTGTGTGTGTGTGTGTGTGTGTGTGTGTGTGTGTGTGTGTGTGTGTGTGTGTGTGTGTGTGTGTGTGTGTGTGTGTGTGTGTGTCTGTGTCTGTGTCTGTGCAGGGTCACTTCTGTGTGATTGAGCGGTGGGATGGAGCAGGTGGAATTCATATCAGTAGTCCTCTGTTGCCTGGATACTACGCTGTAGTCACCCTTCCTACAGAGTTATTTTAAGCCTTTAAGAAAAAAATGTGTCTCTGCATTTGTGTGTGTGCTTTTTCCAAATAATCTATTTTTTTTAAGGACTGTTAGGGGATATTGCCTATAAGGTCAAAGGTTCTCTAGTCTAATTTATTTATACTTCCGTTTTTCGATTAGTGTACACTGGCATACAAATATACCATACGCAGTGTAGTGTAGAGCTTAAATATTTATTTGAATCCGACTGGGGGTTTATGTCACAACCTCCAAGGGGCATGGAGAAGGGCAACATTCTGAAGAGCTCAAAACCCCAGCAACACTTTTAGTGTGTAGAACATTTTTTCCACATTTCTTTCCCACTCAATCTCTCTTGCTGTCTTTTCCGCACAGCATATGCTAATAAAAGTGCCTCTCGTTTTTATTTTCAAAATCCAAGAACGAAAAAAAGTAATTTGATAGCCCATTAAACCTATCATAAACAATATTCAGAAAATGGTTTCCCCAAAGTGTTATTTTCTCTACTCCCGATTGCCTGGTGCCCAGGTCTCTGTGTATTGCCTCTGGCCAGAAGGATGCTTATGACAGCCAGATTCTATTATGATATTATTCTCTTGCAGGATGCCTTTTGAGGAGCATTTTTACCTTGGCCAGTCTCACGAGCCTCCCTGTCAAGCTGCCTCTGATTTATAGGGGTGCATAACCCACATAGCTACATTTGCAAAGGCGAGAGGAAATTCATTGCAAACGCAGTGAGACTAAAAAGGGAAGAAAGGAAGAATAGATGGGAGAGATAGGAAAAGATAAGAAATGTAATACTCCAGCCACACTGATAACATTGAAGGAAAGTTGACTCTCTGTAATACTTTACAGTACAAAACATCCTCAACAAAAGAGAAAATGAACAACACGCCTATTCTAGCTCATCTAGCTCAAGCGCTGGAACTTAATGTACGTAATGCAAGACCAGATTTACAGACAAATGAAAAGATCAAATCAACTGCTTTAGTGGAGCCGAGCTTCCTTTAAAACTGCCGGGTCAGATTATGCTGCATGGCGCTCTCCATGGTGCTGAAACCAGGACTTGACTCCATTCAATGACTGTTGCCTAGTCACTTCAGGACCCACTGGCCTTATTCACGGTCATGATTAACCGCCCCCCCCATGTGTTGCCATGCTTATCATAATTTTCACCAAGGACTACAATTATTCATGAGCCACAGTGAATGGATGGCGACACCGTGAAAGGTGCTACACGTCACCATGAACATGTTTTTCCGGAGGTGTCTAATTTATATACCTGTACCTGTATTGTGGTCATATGTGGAGCTGAAACAGCATCCGTCTTTCATTTCTTAATCACCTGGTGTCAAATGGGCAGCAGGAATTTCCTGGAGAGCAGCTGGCATGCATTTTAATAAGGCCAGGCAATCATCTTTCAGAGGCTGTGACTATTCCGTTCTCATTCTTCTTTTGACAAGGTCTGTGCTGCTGTTGTTGTGGATAAGCCACATTTACATTAGCTGAATGCCTCTATGAACATTGACAAACACACATGGAGGATAGCCCATTATGTATAGGCCCACGGTGGCTCTAGCAGAGTTTGCCAGCTTAGCGGAGAAAAAACAAATGCTGCTACATTGTGTATTAGTTTACATTTTCTTAATTTTGTAATTGCTATAATTCATTTTGGTAATGTCCGCTGCGGGTGGAATTACTTTATTTACTCTGTGCAACAATTGTGGCTGCCAGCTCGAGAGGAATCAGATTGGTCGACTGCCAGCAGCAAAGGAGTGCAACAGTGAGTCAGATTGTAAATCAGAGCTCAAGATCAGTGTGTTCTCTAATCGCCTTTTATTTCCTGTCTTAGCATGAGACTTTAGCGCATTGGCTGCTCTACCTCTGCCTCCATGGTGCCCGGGTGTCTCCGAGGCGCAGTGGCGAGTAATTGAGTAACGGCGGCTGTAATTGGTGCTCCGAGGACGTAAAGCTGGCTGTGAGTGTGTCGTCCCCGGTGATACGCGGGCTGGTCATTTGTTAGTGTGGAAGTGGCGATTATTTATTCCCACGCTAGACGCACTGAAAAAGCACATCTGTACGTGTCAGAGTGCTTAATGAACTGTCCCACTCGTTATCCTTTATGAAGCTACAGGGGAGGTTCTGACGAGTAAGCTGATCGAGAGCAGTTTGGTTTCCTGCACAGCGTCTGATTCTTTCCCACATTGTAATTTATCTCTCAGCTCATAACATGGCTCCACACACTCATTGGTCCCTGCTGCTGTTGGTCCGTTCAATGACATTGGTGCGATTGTATGAAATTGCCCCTCGAAGATAATGAAGATAACCTTACTTTACATTACCTTACACTGTATATGATTAACCTGCACGTACATTTACATCGCTTCATAGAGTCTCTCAGTAGGCTAGTCATTCATCGCTTTGTTCAACGTGAACGTCTTTGCAGAACATTTCCTGAAAGTGTCCAACCCTTTACTCCCTGCAATGAGAGTTTCACCCCTCTCCACTCTTCTATCCAGGCCTGTCGGTGCTGCAGAAGGTTCTGGACACAGCAGCGGAGAAGAACTGGCAGGTGACGTCGGTCAATGTGGAGACCATGACGGAGGCCTCCTTCTTGAAAGTGTTCCAGGATTTGGACAAGAGGAAGGAGGGCCAGATTATCATCGATTGTGAGACCGAGAGGCTCACTGGCATCCTCAGAAAGGTAAAGAGCTTTTCTCTGTTTCTGCACTGAGAGGGATTATGTAATTATGTTGCAAGAGCATAATGCAATTTCAGCTGAAAGGCCTCAAAGCATAATACAACCATAGTGTATGTTATGCACTCAAGTAGGTGTTTTACATGCTCAGTCAATTTTAAAGGACTTATACAGAACATTATATATATATACGTTCTGCCGTGGTGTTTAGTCTCCTGGAGCATCAAGGACAGAGGAGATAAATAATATAGCATTGGTAGTCTGCAGTTCCGTGCTAGGATCATCACTTACTCACTGAAAGTATAACATGGCATCACCATTGGCTGTTCATTAAACCTCTCCACCAAACAGAGATTCCTCAAGCCTAGCCTAACTAGGTCTGGCAAGCATTGGATTTCACTGCACATTCAAGGAGTTCACATGGGGCTGTAGTACGAGTTTTACTCAACATTTAAACAGTTTGTAGGGTGGTTTCTTTATTTTTTTTGCCTTTTCAAAATCAAAACCACGGGAGCAAAAGTGTAAAAGTTGCATTAAAAAGTGTCACTTAAAAACTGCAATCATTAGCATGTCTGGCTAACTAGCTAAATGCATACAAAACGAGTATGTCACGACATGAGTTAGTGAGGTCACAGGTTACATTATTTATAGAAGAATTAAAAAAGAAAGAGCCTATTTTGTTTACAATCACTGTCTGGAAGCCAGTCCTGGATGACGGATAATGGAGAGTAGCGTTAGCAACTCTGTCCTGCTAGCTATCCCACCCAGGCTCGTTACCAGAGTATTTATCGTGCTGCACTAAACTGGGCATAAATCCTTCAGCTAAAAGCCTTTTCTCTTGTGAAATTGTAAAATGCTATTTGAGAACAAATGAACAGAAAACTGGTGAGGATGCCAAGAGCTTTTGCCATCAAGTGCTTTATAGGACCCTTATTAGATTTTCCTGTACAATAAATCAGACAGGAAATGCTTATTCAAACTCATGTAGCTCAGTTAGCTAGCGACAGTTTAACCTACGGTATTTATCTCCCTCTGTCTGCAATCAAGTACCCATTGTTTAAAAAATGACAGAAAAGAATGTAGAGCAGTAAATCTGCGACTGTGATTGTACACAAGGAACATTCCAGGTGTGATTAATAATGAATGCATTCACGTCAGCTCGTTCCTTGGCTCTGGTACGATTCATGCTGGCTCGCTGTCGTGGCTTATCGTTAACAAAATGTGTTTCACCTGCGCCTTCGCCCCGCCATCACACGTGATGTGCATGAACCGAAAGCGAGCCACAGTTAAATACTTGCATGCAGTTGCATCCCCGGAATCAGATGACGCATTTGTCATATAGATATTGTTCTGCTTGTTTATGTCACTTGTATGATTTATGACTTTTATAGCATTTTTCATCTGTTTTTATATTGTTGTTTATAAGAAGAAGAAAAAAACGTTGCACACACATGCACTTTGATGATGTTCGTAACACACGCACACACAATCCCACACACACACACACACACACACAGTCCCCGGTCTATATGTGTAGGCAATGGCCGCTCTGTGTGATTGTTATTGATGGCCCAGTGTCTACAGTTAAGGTTATTGCATCAGTTCTCACCAGTTTACAGGAGCTCAGCCTGAGAAGTTCTCCATTCAGACGGCCACCATCAATCACCCACATCTGCTCCCTGCCTCCACATTGCCCCATCTGTGCATCCAAATAGTGGCGAACACACACACACACACACACACACACACACACCTCTGTCTATGTTGCCCTTTAAACTCTCTCCTCTGTTCATCTCATATTGTTTCTGAGGCTCAATAGTTACAGACTGGCTACTCACAGTTATGATCACGATGTGTGCATCTGCTAGAATGCACTCCCTATGTTCCCTGAGAGTTGATGTAAATAATGATGCCTCACTTTAATGCACTTTAATGCAATGCACACTTTCCTGTGTGTGTAACATAAGGAATTCGCCAGACATTTAAATAAGCATTCAATAAACGGTATGCCTCATTGTCAGCATTATATATATTAAGTAAAATGATTTTTAAAAAACTGTCCAGCATTTCAATTACGTATTTCTATACACACTGCAAGTATAGAATCATAAAGACAACAATAATAACGATATATCCGGTTAACGTACATTTCTCTGGACGCACATGCACACACAGGAATGCAAACATCGGATCAAGTCTCAATCTGGGTGGCACACCCCAGCAGATACATTAAATTAAATGTGAATAAAAAATCTACTCGGCTGAGTCTGTGGCAGCGCCCCCTAGTGGTGTGGCCCTCAAACGACAGGTCCTGTTATGCCCTTCAAAACACATCTATAACACAGATTCTCCCCTGCGATAATGTCACTGACAGATTCCTTCGGGCAACTTCTCACATGGACTGAATGTTGTTGTATTCTCCTCGGGGAACATCCGTAACAGAAGAAAATGTTTCCGAGAGACGAAAAAGTGACCCGTCCTCTTGGGGCTGAACTGTGAATGACTCTTATTCTATAATATATAATTAATTACATGATTAAAAACCTACTCGCATCCAAACCACTGTGGCAGCAATGTGTGCTCCCCCCCAGTGTCTAGCCTTCTCCTCCTTCCCTTCCGTTTTTTTTCCTCGCCCGGGACTCGGCCGCAGGGCCCGCCTTGTGCCGGGGTCACTATTAATAACAAATGCCACCTTCTGTCATGACCTACAGCATCATTAGACACACATAACACACAAACAAATGAGTGCACTTCCCTGAAGTAATCGCGAGGGAACATTCTCGCAGAGAGGGAGAGGAGTGAAAAATGTGTGAGGTCATGCGTGGTGCCCGAGCAGAGACGGTGGAATGAGCCTCTTATCTGCTGGCCTCAGGCTATTAATTGGATGGTGCATGGCTTTGAATAAGTGCTGCCCACTCGGCCTTATTTTATGTGACGGGGATGACACACACACACACACACACATATTTGTTGTACAGTACAGCAGGCTCTTTTTCTTTTAGGCAGTTGCCTTGAGTGCCACCAGCCGAGACGCTAATTTATTGACTTATTTTTGTCTTATCTCTACACCACATCTAGAGTCAAGCGTCGGTCAAACTGGTGTCCCAACGGGCCCATTTCTATTATAAATAAACCAGATCTGGCGCTTCTCTACACACCTAAGCTGCCCTGACCCCTCGGTGCTCGGCTGACCTGCAATTGGAGAGCTGTGTAGGGGAGAGGGGGCTTGTGCACGGTTCAGCACTTGATGATATTGTTGTGAGATCCCGTTGGAGTTCTAGGATGCTAGAATATTGTGAGTTGTTTAAATATTAGATCAAAGATCAAATAAGAGCTCTCAGAGGAACACTATTAAAAACAGAGGAGGAGGAGGAGGAGGGAAGCAGATACATGCAGTATGCAGTATTATACTTACAAATTGTTTACTTATTTTAGGGCACGTTAAAGCTTAGAGAATGTGAAGTATGATGTTATGTGCATTTTGCTTTTAAGAATGGAATACTCAATTACATTTTTATTCAATTTCGGGCCCTTTTTAAGTCACTTTCCCTTTTTTTCATTTAAAAGTTTATTCTGTTATAACTATACTTTCTGGCTTTTCAAATGGTCAGCTCGGGTTGTTTCAGGGTTTGATTTGCTTTTATTTGTGCTGACACATCCTCATTTTCAAGGAATTCATTAATTCAGTTGCGTTTGTTTTCATATGAATAGTGGCGGGCTTGTGTGTGATAGATAATATGTTTCCGTGGGAGCAGGTGTCTGGCCAAAGGCAAAAAATGTTGAATTGAGAGAGGAGAGAGAATGTTCTCATTAGTAGCTGTTTTGTAACTGACTCCAGAACAGGCATTTTCCTTAGGTGACTTTTACTATATGGAGTCTTTTGGTACGTTGACGTTTTAATCAACTATTAGAGCTGCTCTTTGTTCAGTTAGTCGTCTTTCATTCCATTCAATGCATAGTGTTTAGTCCATTTGCTCTGATGTATTGAACCCTACTCTCTGTCTGTCCTCCACAAGGTCAGGTACTGTGCACTCTACCAGGGCACACACACACACACACACACACACACAACCACACACAAGCCAACCGTCTGTTTTTGTATCACAGGCGTTTTATTTTTTTCTCCTCTGACCTTGTCTTCCAGATTGTTGAACAAGGCAAGAATGCAAAGAGCTACCACTACATCCTGGCTAACCTGGTAAGGAATCGTCATTATGTCACTGCATTTTGTTTGATCTATTTTCCACATACTTGTCGACATACTTTCACGCCTCAATTAATTTATTCGCATTGCTATTAAATGTGGCTTTTAACAGGATTCCAGGCTTTCTGAGGATTCTTGACAGTTTAATAGACTTGCATTGGCCAAATGATTTAGCCTAAAACTGCCTGCTTTTTTTATTTTATATTCTATGTCTTCTGTGTTCTCCATCCCATTTCCCTCCTCAGCTACTTCATATATTGCTTCGCTGGATCGTCAAACCAGCAGACATAACAGCCGCACACTAGTGGACTCACAGTACTGCACAAGCGTGTCATGACTGTCAGAAATCTTTGCAGACGTCAGGCAGCGAATGTATGCAAGCTCACGTCCATTAGCTCTCTCTGTCTGCTGCCATTCTCACAGTGCAAATGGTGTGTAGACCCCTTCAGCCTGCGCCAGACTTCCTAAATGCAACCAAATGAAGAGAAAATTGACATCAACCAAAGCTGTAATATGGTAATGTGCATTAATATGCAGCTGCTGGCTTGAACAATTTCTCAGTGCTGCAGTTTTAGATTGGCTCAATCTCTCTTGTCTTGCCAGTTTGCCAGATTTGATTTTGAATGATAAGGCTCAGATGGTAATAACAGCTGAAACACAAAGTGGCCACAGTCTTTTATAATGGGCCCGTTAAAAGGTTTATGTGTTATTTACTTACTCGTGTGTACGTCTGAAGCTGTGTGTGTGTGTGTGTGTGTGTGTGTGTGTGTGTGTGTGTGTGTGTGTGTCTGAAAAAAACAGTTTGATAGAGTGATAGAGAAAAGAAAACAAGGATTTGAGTGGATAAAATATAAAATATGTCAGAAATACCACGCGCCATGTCCTGTGCTGGCAAAGGCTAGTTTCTATAGTAACCTCTTCAGCTCACTGCGCCGCATTAGCTCACGCATGGGGCAGAAAAAAGACACTAGTCTGTCTGCTCAGCTGATAAATGTGGACACCCGGAAACACACAGACACAGGAGAGGCACCAGAGAGACACCTTTTCCTTTTCATCAGTCAAAACTTTGCTCTTAAATCTGAGACAAATTGTCTCCACTCCCACCCGGTCCCACTCGTCTGCCTCCTTGTCTTCCCACGCTGACAGGCTCAGATACAGAATCTGCCTCTCTGCCCGTGATGAAAAACAGCCTTCTCATATAATAGTCAGGGGAGAACATACATATTGGAGATCCCATTACAGTAAATCACTTCTTTCTCCATTGTGCTCTGCCCGAGACATCTCCTTCTTGCTTGCCAGTGGCCTGATTGTACGGTTTTGATGCTGCCATTGTTAACGGTAGCCTATGAGGACTCGGCCTATCAGAGATTAGCTCCATACTGGCTATCAGGCGTGACATTTTTTATGTTTTTGTTTTCCTTCTTATGTCTTCTTTTTGAGAAAAGGCAGGGACGAAGGATGCTCATTTGGATAACCTCTCTAAGTGATGATAAAGAAAGGGTTGCCACACTTTCTAAGCGAGTGACAGGAATAAACAGAGACATACAACACGTTCCAAGCTCCAAGCTGCGCAGTGCTGCGTCTCTCGCGGCCAGTCGGGACCGCGGGTGCAATGGAAATCATGCGCAAAAATAGATATTGTGGTTTGTTAGGATTGAAAATTCAAACGTCACATTTGGCACATTTTGACAGCCCAGTAAGAATGAATTTTTTTTAAGGGTGTCACAAAGATCAAGAAGGTTTGTGACCACTGGTACGAGTGAACCCTCCGATTTGGTATTGTCGCTGCAGTGTGCACAGTTCAATGTCCAATGACGGGAATTTCATTACTCTCCTCTGAGGACTCTGCTAATCATGCTTTGTGCACATGGATGAAATCTCAATTACCTTGCTCATTTTCATTTCTCAGTTCAATTCTCTTCCTGTCCACTTCCTGTCTCAGGGCTTCCTGGACATTGACCTGACAGACCTGAGGAAGGGTGGCGCGAACATCACCGGCTTCCAGCTCGTCAACAACTCTGAGCCCAGCGTCAGCCGCGTCGTCCACCAGTGGATGGAGTTTGACAACAAAGACTCCAAAGTGCCCAAGAGTGGACTCAAAGTACTGCTTTGCTCTCTGATCCCTTCTCCTTTTCTTTTTCTTCTTCTTTAATATGCGTTAATACAAGAAGTCGAAATGCACGCTAAGGTGCAAAGATGTCAGGTTTTAAGTGACGGCCAAGAAGGTTGTTATTGCCCCTGTCAGTTTGTTTGTTATTGACTTGTGAGCAGCACATTGCAACAAGCTATGACAGGATTTATATTAGATTAGCTTGACAGGTAAGCCATGATCCTATCAGATATCAGTTAGGTGACTCAAATCTGCTGTGAAATGAGTATTGATTTTTAACCATAATAACCACCTGAGATAGAGCATTGATGCCTAATCCAAACAACTTTGTTTTTACGAGGACAAGAAATACACTTTAAATTAAAGGAATAAAAAATGTCTTTAGGCGCGAATGCAAAGATGTGTTTTGCATGGCTGCCTTTCCTTGGCCAGGACCTTTATCAGTTTATTGTTTGCTTCGGTTTGAATGTGTGCTCTCTCTTTGCAGTACACTGGCGCTCTCACATATGACGGGGTGAAAGTCATGTTCACGGCCTTTCAGAACTTAAGGAAGCAGAGGATAGACATCTCTCGCAGGGGCAACGCTGGAGAGTGTCTTGCCAACCCACCAGCCCCCTGGGGGCAGGGCATAGACATCCAGAGAGCCCTGCAGCAGGTCTGTGTGCATACATAGGAGCATGTTAATGTGCACACACACACACACACACACACACACACACACACACACACACACACACACACACACACCTACACACACACACACACACACATGCAAATTCCTGAGTGGCACATTGGCTAACGGCTCCTGACTTGAGGCTGGCCGAACAAATTAGGTCTCATTCTGTCGCGTAAAGTTCACATTAAGGCGTAGGAGAGCTCTGCAGTATCAAATGTGACATCATGGCTGGTAAACAAAACCTGCAGGCAATAACACTCAGCCATGATCATCATGGAATATGACAGTAGCAATTGAGTTTGGAAATGTAATATTTGGCACTGGAAATAGAAATGTTGGGCTGCCCTTGAGACTTCACATCGTCAGGGAGACACCCGTGCATGTGATGGCATGCATTTCGAGGAATGGGCATTATTTCATAACAGTGCATTCCAAATTACAGTTTAAAAAAAGGAGAAATGCAGTTTCCAATTTAAAACCCAATGATATATGTTATTGATGTGCTCTCGAACAGCATTTGCATTAACTACGGAGGTATTACACATGCACTTTGTGTGCGAGGGCATCCATGTGATTGCGTGTGAGTTTGTGAGTGTGCGCGCAGCCCGAGGCTCTGTCTGCAGAGTGACTGTGCAGCGGCCTGCTCAGTGTCAATCTCGCCATCTGCCTGCGCCTGGACTGGAGATTGAAGCCGCGTTCGCTCAATTAACTCCATCACACAGCCAAGACAAACACGCTGCACTGTGTACACACACACACACACACACACACACACACACCGTCTGTCATTGTGGACCTTCACAAATGAATACTATACAAACGCGTGCAAGCCGCGATGAACACGCATCGCGTGTAGGCGTGGCATGCTAATGCCCGACAAGAAGAAGCGGACTGTATGAACGTCATGCTTCACCGCAGTCATTATTTACCCATCTGCCGAGCCTGAGAATTACTCATTCACTGTCTGCGACTCCATTACAGGTCCGTATAGATGGACTGACGGGTCACATCCAGTTCAACGAGAAAGGTCGCAGAACCAACTACACTGTCAGCGTCATGGAACTGGCCCCCTCTGGACCAAAGAAGGTAAGCCTGGAGCCTGACGACACTGTTTATAAACGCTGACTGCAATGAATCAGGGCAATAACCCTGTGGTTCATTTAGGACATTATTTTTCAAACTTGTAAGAATTACACTTAAGAAATTTAGGAGTAAAAGAGTTCTTCACTGAAAGACATATTTATCAAGCGGTTTATTCCTTTTCACATAAAGTGAAGAGTCACATATTAGAATAATCCCATTTTAATCCCATGTATGCTTAACAATCCGAAACAAGGACGTTTCTTAACCTTTTAACAAGTCCTTACATTTGACTCTTTCTGCAAAATCTTGTGTAGTTCTAATTTTTTTAAATAGACGACATCCCGAATATCTCCAGTAGCAATCAACATGTGAAATCAGTAACAATGTGATATAATGCAAATAGTCCCCACACATTACAATAATGCATCATCTTAAACCTTATTCATATTGACCAATGTCCTTTTGGGACATTTGCTCCTAAACATGTCTCCCAAGACGTGTGCTAACCTCTGTTTCAAATGTTGTAAGACATTCGACAAATTACTTTGATTCCCTCCAAGTCCAAAATGTCACTTTTAAGCGTTTGTGACATTGTGACATTCTCCTCGTCTCAGGTTGGCTACTGGAACGAAGATGAGAAGTACGTGACGACTGCCAGCTTGGTGAGAGGCAGCAACGAGACGTACGGCCTGCAGAACAGAACTTACATCGTCACCACGATCTTGGTGAGTAAAATAGAGAGGAATGACGGATTTCGGGGGCGGGGTGAGGGGCTGGTGAGACAGGCGAGACGGAGACGGGGAAAGGCAGAGTAACATTTTTCATCTTCTTTTATGGTAGAGTTCCTAAAAGTTCAGGCTCCTGACAGAATTCAGCAGGCACTATCTCGCTCCCTTCCATCTCGTGCCAACTCTATTCTGCTCAGAATCGCTTCATTGTGAGGACACCGGCTTGCTGCCTCGTGGAGCTCCACTGTACAGCACAAGAACAACACAACCTCACGCTGAATGGACACAAAGTGTGCATTCGTCATTTAACGGTAGTTAGTATATATCTATACAGCAGTAAATAGCACAGGATGCTATTCATTCCTTCACTAAGACCTGGCCCTGTTGCATTCAGCGTCCTGGCCTACATGTGTGTTTGGCAATGGGGCAGCAGCGATTCAATCTGACCAGCTCTTTTAGATTTTCAAAAAAAGAAAAGCGACATAGCTGGCAATACCTGGCTCATATACGGTGGGGGATAATACAGATCAGAGCATATCTTACCAGGTACAGGATGTTCTCAGGGTCTGCATCATGTTAAAAATGTTATCTCAGAGAATACTCTATGTCTGTGGAGGCCTGGGGCCCAGCACTGGGTTTTTTGTATTTTATTTTTCAGATGGAAATGTCTTTTATCTCTGGAATCACTGCCACCACATTATTTTTGCTTGGCTTGAAGCAGATATAGCTATTCCGTACATAGATGAAATGTGTAAAAAAAAAAGAGAAAACACCAGCGGATTTTTGGAAATTCTGCAACAGCCTTCAGGTCTAGCAATGCAATGTCTGTTCTCCACTGTGAGGCTTAATGGGGTAAAGGATTTCAACTGTGTGCTTCACTGAAGAGAAACGCACTCCTCACCAGATAAGGGCTCTGGCAAGGTGATGGAGCTGAGAAACGATGTAGAATAGTAGACATGGGAAGAAAAAAAAACACTCCAATCTGCGCAATCTTTTTATAGAGGCAAGCTTTCAGTCAGGGACATTTTGGCATCAGCGGGAAACAGCTGAACACAACAATACATAGTGACATTACCAATGTGGATCATCTGGTAACGCTGCATTCATGTCACAGCATACGGACTGTAAATACGAGCACCCGATTGGGGAAAACACATCAGCCTCCTTCCTCCTTGTGTTTAAGAAATGGAGGGTTTCTGACAATAACTGTTTTTGCAACTTTGGGGAAAAAATTGATCAACTATCAAGCATAAATGGCTGTAATAGTGGGTGAATAAACCGCAGCATTAACCCTATTACAATCAATTTAGATAATAATACAGGTGCTACATGGATGACACAGTTATATGTTACCTGATTCAACTCAATGAGAAAGGGGAAAGATAAATATGTTGTGCAAATAAAACCAATTTAGGCTACTCTTACATAATAATTGCATGCATTAATAATAATAAATGGTTCAAGACATAGATATGGATGAATGGTCGAACCAGCCTCTGCCACACATATGAGTATTACGTTTCCCAACTAATCTCAACATTGATAGCTCAATTTTATGTTTATTGTAACATTAGGATTCAAATGAATATGACTTTGGGAAAATGATGAACACACATTAGCCAGAAAAGGGTTGCAAGCTGATGTGGAGCATTGGGTAAACCATGCAAAACTTAACATGTGGTCTATTGGCATCTAATTTAAAAAGTTTAAAAAACCATGAACATTCTCATTTAAACCCGAAGGTTGCAGTTCTCCCAAGAGGACGGACCTAAAATAAGTCTCGCGGATATAAACTCCTATCAGTGTCCCCTTTTCTTGGAATATAAATGGGTCCTCTGTCTTGGAGCCGAAGAGAAGAGATAAGGTGTGAACAGTTATTGGGCAGCAGGCGAGCTTTTACATCGTTTAACTTTTGTGCTCGCTGATTCGCTGCTTGAGGGAGTGTGTTGTTTTTGCCAATGTGAAGGTAACACTTTGTGCTTTCCCACATCCCTCCTGTCCCAGCCTGTGAACGCAAACCAGGCAGGGGTTAACGGGAGATCTGGAGGAGTGAAGCGAAGCATGTTTAATGGAGGACTGCAGTTTGGTGTCTTCACGACCGTGGCTTTACACGAAAACCTGGCAGTGACTGGAATTTTACAATTCAGTGTTTGCATGCCAGACCATACTGGCTGTGTGCATCTATTATAATAAACGCAGTTATTTTAAAAGGCTTTCAGAAAGAAACGGTTTCGCGAAAAGAGCAAATAATGTAATGTTGAAAGTTCCCTCGAGGTCTGTTTGAATTGGTCTCAGAGGAATGAAATGAGTTGATTTGAACATTTTTGCCAATGGCAAAACATACTCATTCTCATGCATGTTTTATTTCCGCGTGTGTTTGCATTCGAACACATTTGTGTGTGCATGACAGCCGATCTCAGTGGAACTGTCCGGGGTCAGTGAGACTGAGTCCTGGAGGACCTTCTGTATGCCGTGTCATGCCTCAATGCACGCGCGTGTGTGCCTGTGTGTGTGTGTGTGGGGGGGGGCAATATGCGTGCATATTCAAATGTGTGTTTAGCAGACTATGAAAGTTGCATACTGCGTCTATGCGCTGCAAGCCAGACCTTTCTCACCACCGTCTCCCTTGGGTGCCGTTTCTGTACCAGCGGACCAGGGGTTTCCATGTGTGACAATGATTACCTCCACTACAGCCATAAAAAGCAAGAGAACCCAGCTCACTGTAACACAAGGGACCCTCCCTCAACCCCCACGTCTTTAGACCCTGATGAAATATGATGGCAGGATTTGCTCCGCTCAGCACAGCCTGAGCTAAAAGCAGGCGCGCGTAACAGCTTGAGGGAATTGAGGCCCTCCAACTGCTGGTGGACAGCTCAGACCGATTTGACTGGGATTCTATATGAAATGCATTTTCCTTAAAGTGAAGTGGGGCCCCAGGTGTCTCGTCAGCTGTAACTTCTCAGGACACCCAATCAGTGTGAGATGTGTTAATGTCGGAGCGATATATAACAAGAAGAGTAGCCTGGCCCTGGAGCAGAGGTCAGCAATGTCTGCTCCTCCATCTACATGGCTCACACACACACTCACACACACACACACACACACACACACACACACACACACACACACACACACACACACACACACACTGTCTTCTCAACCTTTAATAACCCTGTCCAATTCCTGCGCGTCCTCATGACCTGCTTCATGCTAGCAACACTCCTTTCAATGCTGTCCTAATTATCATACTTTGGTACCTTTTTATAGTTGAATTACACACCATACCTTTAAGGAACAAAGACAAAATAATACCTGGTAATTTCATGTAATTATCTGTTCTTTCGAACCTATCACAGAGCTCTTCTTTCTCCAAAGCCGCAGTTATGAGCACAGGGTAAAAAGATAAATGATGCACCAAAGCATAAAATGCATCCCTAGAACCACTTCTCAAATGTTTAAATAGTAATATAAAACTTTTCTAGATGCTAAAGCTTTATTATCATCCATAATGCTGTTGTCGCTGACTTAATTAGCTTAAAAGCCAGCCGTAAAAGCTATGCTAGTCACAATAGCTTGTGTCAAGATATGACGCCTTTTATGACCCCTTTCATTTCAGAAACGTTTCTGTGACTACCTGTCTGTCCTGTTTGACGTCTGGTGTAATTGAATTTAAGTCGATGATTGTCCGGTTGCCCTTGCATCCAACAGGAGTCTCCATATGTGATGCTGAAGAAGAACCACGAGCAACTTGTGGGAAATGACAAGTACGAGGGCTACATCGTCGAGCTGGCTGCAGAGATAGCCAAACATGTGAGCTACCAGTACAAGCTGAAGGTTGTTTCAGACGGCAAATATGGAGCAAGCGATCCGGAGACCAAGATGTGGAACGGCATGGTGGGAGAACTGGTGTATGGGGTGAGGAAACACACATTCATACACTGGTGGCAGCCTGCAATGCAAGGTGCAACCTACTCATTAGGATCCAAACTAATGCTCATACTCTCTCTCACACATACGCACACACACACGCACACACACACACACACACATGCACACGCACACAAACACAACAATGTTACACCTTGTATTTCAGTCAATATCCATGGATTTACGATGCAACATGCTGTATCAGCCATAGGTGTCATGGATAATTCAGGTTCTGGTTGTTTGATGTCCCCCAGTTAAAGGGAGGTGGTGATGGGGTTTAGACAGAGTATAAAACGTATAGTGTAGTTAAAAAAATAAAAAGATTAAACAAATGAGAGAGTAAATAAAAAAGTAAGCCAACAGGATGAGGATGTAAAGATATATTTCATCGATAAGGGTACGCTAATATCAAATTAGTTTGTAGCTTTTAAAGCAAATATATATTATATTATATTATTAATTATTGCCGATGAATATAAGGTTAGAAAATAACCAATTCAACATTACTTCTGGTATAAACCACGGCCAACCGAGAGAGATAATAACATCTCAATACACCTCTATTAGCATGCTAGTATTTGCAAATTAGCACTAAACACGAAACATAGCTGAGGGCCACTGAATGAACGGCATGGCCGACGTTGCCATTCCTAAAGCAACACTGCTAACTAGAACTGTACATAGCACTATTTGTAGTGGCACAACAGATGTTTTGATGAAGACAATCTGGTGCTTTTCCCATTCACAAACACATATTATAGACCATAACAGACAGATTAATGCTGCCTAACAACTGCCTGCCTCTGTGTGTGTCCCCCCCCCCCCCCAGAAAGCTGATGTGGCTGTGGCTCCTCTGACCATCACCCTAGTTCGTGAAGAAGTGATCGACTTCTCGAAGCCCTTCATGTCCCTGGGTATCTCCATCATGATCAAGAAACCCACAAAATCCAAACCGGGCGTGTTCTCCTTCCTGGACCCGCTGGCTTACGAGATCTGGATGTGCATTGTGTTCGCCTACATCGGTGTCAGCGTCGTGCTGTTCCTCGTCAGCCGCTTCAGCCCGTATGAGTGGCACGCCGAGGACTACGAGGAGGGGGGTGAGCCGCAGTCTCCCACCCAAGCCTCGGCCTCCAATGGGGTGCAACAGGGCCAGGCGCCGACGCAACAGAACATCAACCAGCAGAGTGCTGAGCAGACCAATGAGTTTGGCATTTTCAACTCCCTTTGGTTCTCACTGGGGGCCTTCATGCAGCAGGGCTGCGATATCTCACCACGGT
The DNA here is from genome assembly GCF_009769545.1 of Cyclopterus lumpus. NCBI lineage: Eukaryota > Metazoa > Chordata > Actinopteri > Perciformes > Cyclopteridae > Cyclopterus > Cyclopterus lumpus. The sequence continues at coordinate 8,203,970 of NC_046975.1, read as the reverse complement.
AAGAAACTCTCGGCCACAAGTGTTGATGTGCAGCTTCCGCGCTGCTTTGAGTCCCCGCTTCGGTTTTCGATGGTGCACAAAGAGACACTAAGCGCCACCTACGTACAATATATTGCTTTCTGTCACACCAACGCTTCGACGTGCTCTGTTGCTTTATGTTCAACTCCGATGGGCTTTGTTTGTTGAGATGTTGTTCTTTGTCACTTGTCAAAGCGGCGATAAAAGTGCGATGGAGAGCAGCAGCAGAGTAAACATGCCGTGAACTTCGAGGACTGTACAAACTTGTTGTGGGTAGCTCCCTTCAATGTGTTCAACATGTCTATCCATCACTCAGGGTTAGGCTGCGTGTCTATCCATCAGTCAAACTGCGGGTAAAGGTACATGTTAAACCCTTTGGAGAGTGTTATTGAGGATCCCGATGTGAGTATTGAGTGGTATGTGTCGGCTTCCCCTCAAGTGCTCTCACGAGCTACGGTATGAAACCGTTTGCAAAAGGTCACCAATTAAAAATCTCATTAAGTGTCTGAAATTAGAGACACTGAGGTCGACTTTCTGAGCTTTCCAGAGGGACCAGCAGGAGGAGATGAGATACAGTCAGTATCATCACTGTTACAGGTTAGGTCATGGATAGACACAGAGCTTCTTGTCTCTTTAAACTTTAAACTACATACATTATGTACGCGTGCAATATGGTGGTGCACGTATATATAATACATCTGTACCGTGGTGGCTTTTTTTTTATCCTGTGAGGGTGGAGAGGCTGATGCCGTTGCTTCGGGGGGGGAAAGAAATTGTCAGCAGGCTTTGATAATCTGCTTTCCTGAGAAATCCGTCTCTGGGATTGCTGCCTCCGCCAAAAAACAATGGAGGTAAATGAAATTTGGTTTGTGGTGCTCAAAGGATTGAACATTTAATTTAATAATTCAGTACCCACATCTGTGTCCAGAAACAATGTGCGGTTACCCTGAATAATCGGAAGAACACACGTAAGGTTCATATCTATTCCCAAGATATAGTCTCGATAAAGAAAGTTGAGCAATAGTTCCAATGAAATCTCCAATGAAATTTTTAAAATTTTCCAAGCACCATGTGAAGTGTATCTTTCGCCTCTTTTTTTCTTTTATCCGAGAATAACAAAGAGATAACGATGGATATGTGGAAACCTGATTAAATACAACCAAAACTATCTGCATGGTTAGATACCATTAGAGAAAGGTGAGAACATCAGGTGTTCTTGTGTTTTGGGCCGATCGGCCAATCAGTGACCGACAACCGGAGACATGATGTGTTGCCGGGCGCCCTGCCCTGAACGGGATTTATTTGTATGGAGAAATATCTGCAGTGCTCAGTCGACCCTCCCGGATTGAGCGGCTGAAGGTTACAGCAATGTGTAACGGTCCATTCTTGCCTTGACTTCCATCTTGTGACATTTACAAAATGTATTTTCGCGTTGCTCTTACCTTCCACAAATATCAAACGGGAGAAAATCTCTGCACCTCCAGGCCTCGCAAGCTGCAGGTGCTCGGCAGTACAAGATGTAGGTACCGGACCCCTACTCACACGGGCCCTCACCTGACATTTACCCATTTTCTGCCCGGAGACTCGGCCGTGCTTCGTGCAAGGATAGAGCCCATTGCCTGAGCGTTCTTCTCTGACAGCCAGAAAAAGCATCTTCAATATTTATTGATTTCCTGGTGCGCCACACACACACACAGAGAGAGAATGTGACCACGCATCTGCAAATTGTCCATTCCCTGTGGTCTCTTTTTGAGTTCTCTTTTGTGCGTGTGCGTGTGTGTGTGCGTGTGTGTGTGTATCACTTTCTATGTGTGCTTGACTACACATGAGTTCACGCATATTTGCACAGCATTTGCATTTGTTTTGCTTTTGGGTGTGTGTGTGTGTGTGTGGGGGGGGTAAGCTCTGCTGATGCAAGACGTTTCACTGACTGTTCACAAAACAGATTGTTTCTTTACTTGCAGCCGCTCTGCCGATGGCGCCTTTGACTGCAAATGAACCAGATGTGAGACACGTTGTGTGTCATCTTCAGCTGTAAGAACTGTGGCATTTACCTGCTGATGAACAGAGAAGGGACGTAGTCGCGATACAGTTGTTGCGTCGGGAGGTGTTTGAACAATTTGGTGCTTTTTGTATGTTCTCTAGGTTGTCAGGGAGAACGTAAGATTTTCCTTGGTGTCATCAGTGAGGGCGGCAGCTTTAGGCACTGCCATCCTCCGAAGACTTAGATCAAATGTCCTCCTGTGTCCTTCCAAGGTGACTCTGATGGTGACTGTCCCTTTTCCGCGTCTTGTGGGACCCATGTGCAAAATAAATATGTTAAGTATATTTAATCTTAGCATACTTTAGTATACTTGAAGCCCTACTAATCATAAGTATACTTAAAGTGCGCTGTTTAAAAAGATTAAATATACTTATGCATATTTATTTATAACACAATTAATATATAAAAATAATAGCATGAAGAAGTTTACTTACTAATTACAAAAAATATATTTATCAAATGTGCTTTAAATACATTGTTTCAATGCTAATTTAGAGCATATTTGAAATATACAAAAAATATGTTAGAAAAGTAATTGGACAGATTTCTTTGATAGTATATTTGCAATATACTATTGACACTTAAAGTATATATTTTTTCTCATAATATATTTCTTGAAAGTATACTATAGTACAATTATTTTAAAGTGTGTTAAAAGTATGCTTTTTAAAATAGGTGAAAGCGTGACTTTAGTATACTTTTTATATATTTTCAGAAAATACACTTCTTTGATAGTATATTTGCAATGTACTATTGACATTTTAAGTATATTTTAAATAGATTAAAGTATATATTTTTTGGGTGACCTAGTTGCTCTCGTTAGCGCATTCACACACGGAGGTGCATGTTGATGTATCTCCTGAAGCGGCGTGAGCTCCTGCTAGATTTAAAGGGACATGTAATGCTATTGCGTGTGTTTTGTCAATAATACTGATATCCCAACATATTCTGTTGTCGGGGTTTGAACCACAATTGAATTTTCTGGTGAGAACATTTTTCTTCAGTGAGCGTGTGCTCATTTCTTTAAATTTAATTTTGGCCTCAACTGATTTCACCTGCATTCCATAATTAGCTGAATTGGGATATCGGGTGTGTTAGGTGTGTTTTGGTAAAGTTATCTTTGTTTGTTGGTCATTTATTTTTATGATTACTTCAATTAACTGGATTGTTATTTTACTGTTAAGTCAAAGAAAAAAAGAAACAACAACAAATATGATTTTATTAATTTTCTCTATAATAATAGATTCTGAGAAAAATCATCATATAGTTTACAGTTGTAAAATAAGTATTCAGATTATTAAGTAAAAATAGCAACGGCACTTAAAAAAGGAAAAGAAACATTACAAGTTTACAAGTATTATTAAATAATGTACTTGGGTATCCAGTTACTCATAATGCAGAACGATAGATCATGTGTTTTTTATGTAAAATTATATTTTGAAAAGTATCAGCTTTTGTATAAACATTTTTGAGTATGAAGAACAATATTTCCCTCTGAAATGTCATGAAGTAGAAGTATAAACTCAAGTAAAAGCGTCTCAAACTTCAGTCTTTGGATAAACGATTACTTTTCTATGAAACCTTGACTCGTATCTGTTCATTAATGCTAATGATGACTAGCATCTGCAATCTCTGTTTAACTTGTTCTTGTTGTTGTTGTTGTTGTTAGCTAATAGGAGCTAGCTGGCTAAATTGATGAGCACTCGTCGAGTTTCCTGATAGAGGCGCGGTCATGTGATTGGCTAAAAGATGAGGGTCTGTTGTCTTATCAGCCGTTATAAAACAAAAGGCAACAATGCAGCGTGGGTTCTCCGGGTCTCTAGATTTCGTGAGCGTGAATGGTTGTCTCTATATGTGCCCCGCTATAAACTGGCACCCTGTCCAGGGTGAACCCCGCCTTCGCCCAATGTCAGCT